>NC_056728.1:388676502-388971502 GCF_019279795.1 Protopterus annectens
CTGTACTTTGCATACTTCAGAGCCATACATATGTCCTTCTATTGTTCCTTTGTAAATTGCTTTTCCAGTCTCTCTTTCCCAGTCTTTTCTCACTGCCTCTGTTTAATTATTATAGTTTACATACAATATTTTATTTACCCCACTAATTATCCATTCTTTTAATATCAGCTTCTGTTCTAGACTCAACTGAAAACTTTAGCAGAGTAGGTCTTTAACTTAGGACTCCCCTTTCTATTTGCCTATACTCTGAAATCAGTTGCTGGTAGGGATGGCAGTCACTAACCTGCAATCCAGACTTCTCTATTATATTACATTTCCTTCTATAGTTTATGCTCCCAATACGTTGGTTCTTTTGCCAGTTTTCTCCACTAAATTACAGTTCCTTCTTGCTTATTTTCTGTACCTATACTTGCAGTCATCTCTGTTGGCAAAATCTCCTTTCTCTATTCCCAGGTTGGTTTAGTTTTTATAATACTTTCTGCAGCCGTATGAGTGTAATAATCTGTATAGTTGTTATTATTCTCCTTAAGGATCTGCATCAAAAATCCCATAGTCTCCGTATTTCTTGAACTTCCCCTGCTTCATCATCATCCCTTTCCACTTAGAATTATAACCTTCTACTTGTCTTATGCACATAAGCCTTAATTATGTATCTCTGAATTGTCTGTTCAAATCAGATAATCCTAAACCACCCTGTTCTATTGGAAGCAGCAACTTATCACACTTAACTCTTGCCCCCTCCCATAACTTCCTTCAACTCTTTAATTATTGTGTATAACTTACTCTGTGGTTGATAAAATATGCCTGAGCTATGTATAAAGCCAAAGGGCTAAAAACATTCTAATTGCTTGTATCTTACTATCCATATCCATAAACAGCAGGTTCCAGTTTCTCAGTTTTTGTATTATCTTTTGTTTATTTTTTTCCCCACATATCTTTAGCTGTCATAATTGAATCGTTTTCAAACCACATACCTACAGTGGATATAAAAAGTGTGCACACCCCTGTTAAAATGCCAGGTTTTTGTGATATAAACAATGAGACCACAATAAATAATTTCAAAACTTTTCCCACCTTTAATGTGACCTATAACCTGTGCAATTCAATTGAAAAATGAACAAATCTATTAGGGGAAAAATATAAAAACTAAAAAATGTGCAATATGCTGATTACATAAGTGTGCACACCCTTAAACTAATACTTTGTTGTGTATGCACACCCTTAAACTAATACTTTATTGAAGCACCTTTTGATTTAATTACGGCTTTCAGTCTTCTTGGGTACAGACCTGCCATCAATCAAAGAGACTCTGATTAACCCCAAATAAAGTTCAGCTGTCCTAGGAGGATTTTCCTGAGATTTGCTGAATTGCCTGCTACAGCAAAAGCCATAGTGGACAGAGAGCTTACAAAGCATCAAAAGGATCTCATTGTTGAAAGGTATTAGTCAGGAGAAGGATACAAAAAAATTTCCACAGCATTGGATATACCATGGAACACAGTGAAGACAGTCATCAAAAAGTGGAGAAAGTATGGGACAACAGTGACGTTGCAAAGAAATGGACGCCCCTCCAAAAATGATGAAAAGACAAGACGAAAACTGGTCAGGGAGGCTGCCAAGAGACCTTCAGCAACACTGAAGGAGCTGCAGGAATTTCTGGCAAGTACTGGTTGTGTACTACATGTGACAACGATCTCCCATATTCTCCTTATGTCTGGACTGTGGGGTAGGGTTGCAAGACGGAAGCCTTTTCTTGCACAGAAAAACATCCAGGCCTGGCTAAAATTCGTAAAACAATACATCAAGTCTCCCAAAAGCATGTGGGAAAATGTGTTATGGTCTGATGAGACCAAGGTTGAACTTTTTGGCCACAATTCTGAAAGGTACGTTTGGTGCAAAAACAACACTTCGCATCACCAAAAGAACACCATCCCCACGGTGAAGCATGGTGGTGGCAGTATCATGCTTTGGGGTTGCTTTTCTTCAGCTGGAACTGGGGCTTTAGTCAAGGTGGATGGAATTATGAACAATTCCAAATACCAGTCACTTTTGTCTCAAAACCTTCAGGCATCTGCTAGAAAGTTGAAGATGAAGAGGAATTTCACCTTTCAGCATGACAATGACCCCAAGCATACATCCAGATCAACAAAATAATGGCTTCACCAGAAGAAAATTATAGTTTTGGAATAGCCCAGCCAGACCCTAGACCTAAATCCAATACAAAATCTGTGGGGTGACCTGAAGAGAGCTGTGTACGAGAGATGCCCTTGCAGTCTGACAGATTTGGAGCGCTTTTGCAAGGAAGAGTGTGCAAATATTGCCAGGTCAAGATATGCTATGCTGATAGACTCCTACCCAGGAAGACTGAATGTTGTAATTAAATCAAAAGGTGCTTCAACAAAGTATTAGTTTAAGAATGTGCACACACAACAAAGTATTAGTTTAAGGGTGTGCACACTTATGCAACCAGCGTATTGTACTTTTTTTAATTTTTTATATTTTTTTCCCCTAACAGATTTGTTTTTCAATTGAATTGTACAGGTTATAGATGACACTAAAGGTGGGAAAAGTTCTGAAATTATTTATTGTGGTCTTATTTTTTTATATCACAAAAACCTAGCATTTTAACAGGGTTGAGTACACATATCCACTGTATGTACGTCAACTTACCCTGTCCCCCACAAATATAGGTATTGCTGAACCAATTTATGTTGTGGGTACATAGCTGTAGCTTTTGTTTTATCTTTATTAATTTTATATTCTGAAAAGACTTGAAACTGTCTCAAAATGTTTCACAACACTGACATGTCCTTTTCTGGATTTATCAAGTACAAAATAATGTCATCTGCAAATAAAGCTAACTTTTCTTGATTACCATACCAGTTATATCATTGAATTTGTGAGTCCTTTATATTCTTTATTTGCTTTATATTTAGAGCCATTGCATAGGGGAAAGAGGGCACCCCTTCTTGGTTCCCACACAGCTTCTCTGAAAGAACCTTCCCACCTTAATTCATGACCTTTCATATATCTCCACCTAATTAACCCTGCTATTTTATCAGGGAATGCAACTGCTTCCATTGACTGACTCAAAAAATCCCAGCTTACTCTATTAAGTACTTTCTCCGCACCAAGACCCATCACCAAACAAAAGTATTTTCCTACATTCTACTTCCCTCTGGATCTCCATTGATCTATTAATGTTTACCCCCCCCTCCACAATACCACATTGATCCATATCTGTCAATTTTGACAACACCTTTGCCATTCTTATAGGTTCATAGGTAAGTACTAGGCTATCTGCCCGAGGGCATCTATAAGCCTAGCCAGAATGTGTTGGCTTTTGCTGCCTCCTTAGATTAGTTCCCTAAGCCTCGGTCCAGCAGAGCTGTTAGTTCCCTGTGCCTTTGTCCAGCAGAGCCACTGCAGTGATCCCCGAGGTAAATTTTCTGTTTCCCATCCACTCGTCAAGGTTTCTCTTGAAGAGTGTTAACGAAGGGCTCTGCATAATGTAGACTGGAATCCTGTTCCAAAGCATGGGGAGTCTCTGGGACAGGAATCTATCCCTCCAGCATGTCCTATTTGTCGTCGTGGTGAGGTTTAGATCCCTAGAGCGTGTGGCTCTTGGGGATTTGTTTTTTTTTTTAGGTGGAGCATGTCCATCAATTCTGGGTTGGACATGGCCTTGTATGTCAGGCAGAGATCACCTCTGAGTAAGCGGTTTGCAACCGAGTACAGCTGGAGTTTCTTCAGTCTGGCTGCATAAGGCATATGTTTGAGGCCAGTAATCCTCTTTGTGAGGTACTTCTGTGGTCTTTCCAGCTGTTGCAGGTGTCTTGTAAGGTACATCCCAGATGGGGCGTTGTACTCTATGATGGGTCTGATGAGTGATGAGAAGAGGGGCACAATAACCTCTTTTGTTATAGATGCAAACCCTTTTGTGATTAGGTGGGCCACATAGATGGATTTTCTAACCACCTTGGCAGTATGATTATCAAAGGAGAGATTACTGTCTACTTGGGTCCCCAGATCCCTTATTACATTTTCTGTATTTAGGGGACTACCACCTATGTGGTAGTAAGTGGGTACTTTGTTTTTTCCAAAGGGGATGACTATGCACTTTTTGGCATTTAGCTTGAGGCCATGATTTTGACACCAGGTATCCGTCTGAGTGAGACCCCTCTGGAGGATGTCTGTATCAGCTGGACAGTCAATTATGGCCCCCAGTTTGCAGTCGTCTGTGAACTTGGTCAGCCGTAGTCTTCCTGTGCTTGCCTGTACCTCTGAGAAGTATATACCGAACAGGAGGAGTCCCAGGACTGAGCCCTGGGGGACGCCACTTGTAACTGGTTTAGAGTCGAACCTAGAGCCTGCAACATTCTCTGAGTGGGTTCTATCCGTGAGCCAATTGGCAACCCATCTCGTGACGTAGGGGTTTATGTTCAGGCTGGTGAGCTTGTCTATAATACCAGAATGGGGAATGGTGTTGAAAGCCTTTGCGAGGTCTAGGTAGGCTGTGTGGACCTCCTTTCCCTCGTCTAAAGCCTTGGTAGCTGTCTCATAGAAGTCTACCAGGTTTAGGAGGCATGATCTGCCCTTAACAAAGCCAAACTGGGTAGGGTCCAATGTTTGAAGGATCCCAATGTCTCTGTTAATGAATTCCATGATGATGTGCTCTTATAGCTAGTGTAGACTTTATAATCATGACTTAACATTGAAATGGGTATGTATGAAGCTGAGTCTACCCATTCCTAGATGTTCTTCGTGTTTCACTGTTGCAGTCATTACATTTGGGTAATCTGCTGGCAGGTTGCCCTCAGTCGGCCTGAATTCCAAAGTCTTGGGTCCTGTGTCGGTTGCTGTCTTCTCTTCCATAACGTCAGGTGTATAAAACATGCAGCCGACACCATTTTCTTCAGTCTTTCTTGACGTGCGGTGCCTGAAGCAGAAGCATTTCGCAAGTGCCGGTTGGCCGACTACTGAAATATTCGAATTTGTGTTTCAGAACTGAAGTCTTCACTACAGCTAAGTACCCCGTTGGGGAAACTTTTTCCTTGCTTTTTACCAATGTCAGAAAAAGTTAATAATTGTATTAATTGTGGGAAGCAAATACCTCATAAGGATTTCCATTTATACTGCATTCCTTGCCTAGGCCCTGATCACAACGTGCCTGGCTGTCGGTTTTGTGCGAGATTTAACCAACGCACTATTAAGCGTCGGTATATTTTTGCATCAAAGTATTTTGGAAACAGATTTAACTACACAGAAATGTCGTCGGATAGCAATCTGACTACCGGAGTACATAAAAAATGCAAAGAAAAGGGCAGAGAAAGGCAGTAGAGATCCAAAACAGACGACAAAGCTTCTCCTAAGCCAGTCGCCGGTTCACCGGTACTCAGTGAGGCGCCTTCACAGCCCCTGATAACCCGCTACCTTCGAGTTGCAGGCCTCTACTGACACCCATGTGGAGTCCGGCATGCCGCAAGATACTCGGTATTGGACTGAGGGATGTATCTCCCTCGGATGGGTCCGGAGCCGCTGAGCAGGCACCGGCTTCTGAGGGTGTAGTCAGACCTCAACGTTTGTACATCAAACCGACGACAGCTGCAAAACCAAAGACAAAAGCAACTTCTAAAATTAAAAAACCGACGCATGAGCCATGTGCACAGGCCGCCTTGCCTAAAAAACAGATGATCAAAATGGCTGAAGACCTTATTACCTTGATCAGGGGTACCCATCCCCCTCCAGATAAGAGGCCTAGGCAGGACACTGATTATGAATCTTCAGATCAGGTTTCTGTTTCTTCTGATTCCTTTTCTGATCAGGAATTATCTATACCTCCCTATAAGGATTCTGATGCTGAGGAGTCTTTTCCATCTGCCTCTCCTCCTGAGGATTATTCATTTGGAGAAACCTTGCATACTTTGAGGGAGCATTTTCACTGGGAGAGTCAAGACTTCTCAGAATCAAAAAAGAGGCTCAGGGATTTCCTTCTTCTCCCTCAGCACAAGCCTTTAGCCATTCCCCCCGTTTTAGACATTGTGGATGATGTGTTTTCGGAGTCAAGCTTGACCCCTGACTCCTTACCTCCGGCTCCCAATAAGCCTGACAGATATTACAGGGTCCCTGACTCACATACATTTTTATTCAGAAACTCTGCTGCTGATCCTGAAACTATTTCACAGGGTCCAAAGGGAGTTAAGGCTTCAACAGCAAAAAACCCTACCTCCTCTGACAGGGATTCAAGGGCACTGGACAGATGGGGACAAAAGGTTTATACATCTGCAACCTTGGCAATCAGGGCCTTAAACTGTCAATTTCATATGCTTAAGTACCAACAACATGTTATGGGATTGCTGAAACAGAAAATGATGTTGATTTCAGAATGTGCAGAAAATAAAGAATTGCAGGAATTATTGCAAGCAGCTGAACAAGTTGGAAAGCATACTTTGCAATGTGGTTTTGATTCTTTACAGGCCTCCTGCAGGGCCGCAGTTACTGGATCTGTGATTAGGAGGCATGCCTGGTTAAATGAACAAAATTTTCCCGACCATGTTAAAGCTAAATTGCTAGATGCACCTTTTTACAGCATGATTCTCTGTTTGGTATTAAGGCAGAAGAGGTTTTAAAGAAAATGGAAGACGAAGCTAAGTCTATGAAAACTGTTAAAGACTTCTTACAAGTGCAGCCACCCAGATTCAGTAGACACTGGCCTACAAAAAATTGGTCCTTTCCTGTGTCAGACAGAGCTCAAAGGGACAAATCCAGATGCCCTAAGGGTTCCAGATACCAGGAGCAAGACTCTTACAGGTCAAAGCAATGGGGCGCATCCACCTCCAAATCTGGGGGAGATAAAGCGCAAACCTACAGAAAGCAATCCCAATGACTTCCCTCTGCCTACACCACTCACTTATCTTTTGGCAGCACCCATAGGGGGAAAATTAGCACTTTTTGCTCAAAATTGGCAGTTAATAACCCAGGACAAGTGGGTACTAAACATCGTATCACAGGGATACAGATTCCATTTCCACACTCTGCCAATGACAAATGGTTGGCCAGATCTGCCAAAAAATCAATGGGCAGAGGCACAGAAATAGGTTATGTCCCTCATGGATATGCGGGCCATTCAAACAGTACAAGAACAGGAAAAAGGACAAGGTGTTTACTCAAGACTGTTCTTGGTACCCAGAAAGGACAAGGCCTGGTGACCAATATTGGATTTATCAATTTTGAACACATACCTGGACATTCCAAAATTCAAAATGCTCACTTTGCATCAGCTTCTGTCCATGCTGGGCAAGAATGCTTGGCTGGTGACTTTAGACCTAAAAGAGGCATACCTGCATGTCCCAATAAGACAGTTGTGCAGAAGATACTTCAGATTCAAGGCTGGCTTAATGCATTACAATTCTCTGCGCTGCCCTTTGTCTTATCTACTGCGCCCAGGGTCTTTTCAAAGTGCCTGTCACCAGTAATTGCATTTTGCAGACAAAGAAGTATACAAATATATCCTTACTTGGACGACTGTCTCATTCAAGCAGAGAACAAGGACACTCTTCTATGACACCTGGCTTTTGTGAAAAGACTTCTAACATGCCTAGGGTACACAATAAAAGAAAAGAAATCACAGCTGGCACCCTCTCAAAAGATAACATTCCTGGGTGCAAGCTTGAATACAACTGCCCAGATGGCTTACCTCACGCCAGACAAACAAAGGCAACTGACTACTTACTTCAAACTGATGGCAACAAAAACCCAGTCTTCTGCAAGACAAATTCTGCAGGCTCTGGGCTTCATGGCATCCTGTATACTACTAATTCCATATGCAAGACTGCATATGAGGAAACATCAATGGTATCTAAAAAGTTTATGGAGTCAACATTCACACAGTCTGGAAACAATGATTCCTCTCATTCCCTGCCTGCAACAGGAGTTTCTATGGTGGGCAAAGGCCTGTCACCAAAACATGGGACGGACCTTCACACTACCCCCTGCCAGCCAAACCTTAACAACAGACGCATCGGATTATGCCTGGGGGGCCCACATGGCAGGAAGATGCATTCATGGCATATGGCCACCAAAAAAATGCATCTACATATCAACCAGAAAGAGATGCTAGCTGTTCAAAATGCCTTAACAGCCTTCAAGGACTTACTTCATCCAGGACAACTACTGATAAAGATGGACAACACCACAGTCATGTGGTATATAAACAAGCAAGGGGGCACACACTCACACCCCCTTTGCAGATTAGCCACGGCACTGTGGGACACAACTTTGACCTACCAAATACATCTTCAAGCTCAATTCCTGCCAGGAAAACAAAACGCTCTGGCAGATGATTTAAGCAGAAACCTTTTGGATCCTCACGAGTGGAAACTAAATCTACAAGTCTTCAGCATGATAACAGAGAAATGGGGGAGCCCAGACATGGATCTATTTGCCTGTTCTCAAAATTATCAATTGAAAAAATTCTGCACAAGGACTTTTCACAGACAAGCATGGAAAGTGGACACCCTATCCTTCAGTTGGAAAAACCTAACAGTTTACGCCTTTCCTCCTCTGCCTCTTCTACCCAAGGTCCTCCTAAAAGTCAGACAAGAGAAGCCAAAGATGATATTAATTGCCCCGGACTGGCCCCATCAGTACTGGTACCCAATCCTAAAGAACTTGTCTCAATACCCAGCTTGGACCTTGCCTCAAAGACCACAGCTACTGTCCCAGCAAAACAATCAGATCCTGCACAGTCAACTACAGACTCTGAACCTGGCAGCATGGCTAATCATGTAATCATACAAACGACACCTCTCAGTAAAGCTGTGATGGATGTCATTTTGGAAGTCAGAAGGCCTAGTACTAGAATATGTTATGCTGACAAATGGAAGAGATTCTGTGCTTGGAATCAAGCACAAGGAACTGATGCAGCAGAACCACATATTCCTCAGATATTACAATACTTAACTGAGATGCTTGACAAAGGCCTGTCTTTCTCATCAATCAAGATCCATGCCTCTGCCATTTCGGCTCATTACAATACAGACCCACCAATCTTTTCTCATCCTTTACTAAAGCAGTATCTTAGAGGAGCCAATAATTTAAGGACTCCTAGAAGATCACCATTACCTGCATGGGACTTCAATTATGTGTTGGAAAAGCTCACACTGCCTCCATTTGAACCAGCTTCTACCGCTGATATAAAGTTCTTATCATGGAAGACAGCTCTGCTATTAGCAATTACTTCAGCAAGAAGAGTTTCAGAGCCACAGGCCCTCATGGCTGTAGAGCCTTTTATCATATTTTACCCAGACAGGGTGTCTCTGAGGACAAATCCTACTTTTATGCCTAAGGTGGTTTCCAGTGTGGCTCTTAACCAAACAATTCATCTGCCAACTTTTTATCCAAATCCGCAGAACAAAGGGGAGAGAATTCTGCATTCCTTGGACGTACACAGATAGCTAAGATTCTATTTGAGCAGGACTAAAGCTCTAAGAAAAACTGAGCAATTACTAGTGTCATATGCTGCAGGATCACAAGGAAAGGCTATTTCAAAGATGACAATTTCAAAGTGGATAAGCCACTGCATCTGTTTCTGCTACTTACACCATGTAAACCTGTGCCCAAGGGCATTAGGTCTCATTCTACCAGAGCTGCAGCTACTTCAGCAGCCTTTCTCAGAGGAGTACCAACCAAAGACATTCTAGAGGCTGCTACTTGGAGTTCTGTTCACACTTTTACAAAGCATTACCATTTGATTCTGTACTCTAAGTCCAGGGCAGGCTTTGCCACTGCAGTACTGCAGGGACTTATAGCCGCACCTAATGCTATTTAGATCCAGCCTCCCAACCATAGCTTTGGGATTCTACCCAAATGTAATGACTGCAACAGTGAAACATGAAGAACATAGTACAGTTGTGTACACTTACCATAAATGTGGATGTTCGAGTGTATTCACTGTTGCAGTCCAGGTTACCCTCCTGCCATCCCCCTGTCATTCTACAGTTTATCTTTCCTTCTCTATCTTCTACAACCTATGTGGTGTATTTGTTTGTAGATGAAGGTAAAGTTTATATTGATGTATGTATGTGTATATATATATATATATATATATATATATATATATATATATATATGTATAATATGGCTACCTTTTTGGGGGCACCTGACATCGGGGGCAAGAAAAACTAAAGAAACTGGCGTTGGCTGCATGTTTTATACCCCTGACAACCTGACGTCATGGAAGAGAAGACAGCAACCGACGCAGGACCCAAGACTTTGGAATTCAGGCTGACTGAGGGCAACCTGCCAGCAGATTACCCAAATGTAGTGACTGCAGCAGTGAATACACTTTAACATCTACATTTATGGTAAGTGTACACAACTGTACTTTTCTGAAGATGAAACAGCAGTTCTTCAGTTTCTGAACTGTACTGTGCTAAAGTTATCACACATGGTCAATTAGAATAGGCACCTTTGTAAATCTATAAACTGTTAAGTTAGACAAGGTATGTGCAACTCTTATGTAATGGCCACTTTGGTAGTTTTATATAAAACTAAAGTCTGATAAATGTAGATTCTTGTTTATATATGACAGGATTTATTTTTTTGAAAATTTTCACTAATCCAGACAAGACTTGACAAAACATTCCCTTAAGCTGATTGAGGGTTTTTCTCTTCTTAACCAGTTCTTTCTTACACAGAATTTCATGTATGTTAAGTTTAAACAATATCAAGAGATGGACCTCAATGGAAATATTATTCATAGATATGCCTAGAAAACAGTGCTGCCATCTGCAGTGGCAGTCTTGGATATTGGAAACAGTGTATCTGCTATAAAGACCCTTTAAAATGAGAGACCAAACACTTATGATCGACTTACAAGACCAAAATGTATGCAATAGACGAGTAACCGAGTTATTATATACTGAACAGTATGGAAAATACAATTTACCAGTAGCTGCCAGTTGCATTAATGTAAACTGCTAGTGAGTAAGTTTATGGGTAAGGTAAAAATTTATGGGCATTCTGCCAGATTAATTGTCGGTGTGGAAAATGTATTTCTTTCAGCCAAGTGAACTACCAGGCACCCTTAAATCTCAGCTACTTGCAGTTCAGGAACTCGTGGCTATGGACTTCAGCATCTGTTTCTTTGTCCGCCCATTTGGTAAAGTAGCTGCTCGAACTAAAACATGAGTTCTGAGCTGCAAAGGTCAGATGCCATTAACATCTCCTTGCATAACTGATGAGTGAGAAAGGGAAATGCAAAGGGGAACTTTAGGTTTAGGGAGGGGGAGGGGGGTTTTAGGTTTAGAGAACAACTGGGAGTTAGCACTAGATTAGGGTTACATAGGGGAGGGGTATTTTAGGAATAGGGAGCGATTGGGAGTTTTAGGGTTATGGTCAGTGTTCTCTGGGGGGTTGTGTATCTTAGTGATAGTACACAGGAATTGGAGTATTTTGAGTTAGAGCACTTGCCAATATGAGCGAGTGTCAGCAGCGAAGTGTGTTGTGAGCACTTGTAGTAGACCCCTTCTTAATATACACCTTACAGTTCGAGCTGCTACTTAGCCAAGTGGGCGGGTAGGGAAACAGATGCTCCAGCCTGTGGCTGAGTTCCTGGATTACAAGCAGCTACAGCTTGAGTGGCTTTAAGGATCCCTTAAGGGGTGATCAGAGAATTAGGAGAGTTTAGTTTTGTGTTCCAAATCTTATCTACTCTGGGATTTTGAGAGGAAAAAAAATTGATTCTTGACCACATTTTATTTGGAAAGTAGGGACAAGAAAGTAAAATTTTTACTGTCAAAATAGAAGGATGTAATACTTGGCTGTGTGGCACTGAGGGATTGAGCCCTGACTGCGACTCAGGCAACTGGGATTCATTTGTCGGCATCAGCAGTGGAGAAACCAAGCAGGGAGTGGGAGGAAGAGTGAAGGGGCATTGCCCCCTTACCTTTCTTGGGGTATGGTGGGGTTTGTGTTCACTCAGAGAACTGAAGCTAGATCAGTCCGTTGAGTAAAAATACCATTAATTGCTTGGCAAATGTTTTCATGAGTATATTCTTCCCCTAAAAAGACAGATGATATTAGTGTTTCTGCGGTATCTACCTTCCAGCAGTAGGGTCAATGGATTAAAGCATTTTATTTGCTTGACTTGCAAAACCTATCTTTGGAGTCATGAAATTATAACTGTCTTCTACAGCAAACAAACCAGAATCAAACTCACTAAAATATCAGCTAACAAGGTTAATTTGTTCTTGAATTGTGTAACATTATTTTGGAGATCGCAGATTACTGTACACAAAGGATTAGTTTTGTTTTCTTTTTTTAGGCATGTTCAGTGAGAGCAGATAGTCATGAGCAGCTACAGGCTGTTCTTTATTTAGTGAAGTAGAAATCTCAGGTATACTGGACAGTTCTGATTCATGGCTAGATTAACTTATTATTTTGTGAATGTTAATAAGCACTGCTGCTGAGAGTGTTGTGAAGCTGTTTGTTTTTAGCAGATTTATTAGGGGAAACACATTGGTGAGCTTGGTTGGGCTGTATTTGTACTTTGAATTTAAGCAATGTGGATGACCCCCCCCCCCCCCAACGTGCTGACGCCAGTTTTCTTACATTCGTAGAAAAAGGAGTAATTTATTATGTGATTCTTTTGTGTGTGGAATGAATACTTTTTTTGAAGAAGAAAATAGCAGGTTACCTCACCTTCAAGCTTCATTTCAAATTCTGTCTGGGGATCCCTTCCACACAGAAAATGTTGCCCTGTTAAGAAAAATATTTTATTTTATTTAGTGACTAAAAGCAGCATTTTCCCATTAAAAGTCTGGTATTTTTTCAAACTGTGTGAAATTTCCTGTCAGGAGCTCACTGTTTTGAACTAAGGACTTATTTTTTGATTAGAGGCCAATTTTGTGTGGTAAGTGTACTGCTAATCTTTTAATGTATTTGATTGAATTTAAGGTTTGGGTAGTGTTTTAAGCAGACAGAAAAGATTTCCAATGTTTTTTTTGCTTGTGCACACCGTGACAATTTGATATTTTTTCTGTTAGGGCACATTGAGTAGTGATGCTTTATTTCTGACAGGATGTTTTGTGATTTCTACACAGAAGGGGTACTCTGTAGTGAGTTGCAAGTGCATGTGTGCTGCTTGTCAACACTTGTTTGATAACTTACTTCCTAACAACTCATTCCAGCACTGCTCACTGGCATTCAGACCTCTTTCTAGGCTGCAGCATGAATACTTACTCTGGTCTTGCTGGCTCTTCTGCTGTACCTAAACAGAAGAAACAACACAGTAAAGAGCCCTTGCTGCCACTATAGGCTTGGACAATGCCTAACCTGTTAGTGAGCAAACCTGTAGTGGTCAACCAGTGTTTCTCAGACCAGTCACTTGCTTCTCCGGGTTCCTGTAGTGTAATCCTTTCAGCCACCATGGATCAGGGTGCCAGACATGTCCTGTTGGGCTGTTTCAGTGTCCAATTTGGACATGGAAGAACAAACTACCTTGAGTCTGGGAGACACTCCAATGATGCTTCTTGGTGTAGTCTGGGAAAGTGACCTCTTGACAGAGCTAAAGTGCCCTTTCCAAGTCAGTCTTCTTCCAGAGTTTTACCTGGGGGAAAAATAGAATGTTAGACATTGTTCATCTGATGACATGATGTCTATTCATAAAGATGGATCTGATGTTATCTTTTTTGTGTGTTTCTTAAGTGATTGGTCTCGGAATAGACATTGGATCCATCTTTGACCGGTTTGATAGACTTTAGGCTCCACAGCTCGAGCTCTTCTCTTTACCTGTAATCCCCTTCTTCTCCTCAGTTACCTCAGATTTAATTTGCTGCTTCAGTGTTTGAATATGTTCACAGCTAATTCGAGTAGATTGTAGTGGATAAGTACTTTATTGACATTTTTTGTCTGTCTTTTTCACTGTGCCCCCCCCCCCCAATTAAATAAAACAAAAGGAGATTTATGTTTATTTTTTCTTCTGAGAACTTGTAGCTCCTAATCTTCTTGTCGGCGTAGTGTCAGAATAGTGTTGGGTCTTGATCTCTTGCTTCCTTCTGTTTGCTACCTGTTGTTGAAGGCATTATTGGCATTAGTCACTTATTTACATTTTTACCTATGTTTATTATTTTAAGCATTGTTGCTATATTTTCTAGCTGATTGTTTTCTGTCTCCTGCTTTTTGTTGCCTGTATTGCTGTGCCAGAGAGGCCAACCAGATTTAAGAAGTGTTCCTCATGTAGACACAAAATTTCAAACTTGGATAATCATTCAGAGAGCATTTATTGCTTGGATCCAGGACATTTGAATGTTGAGTGTGACATTTGTGCTAGGTTTAACCATAGGGCTCTGGTGGAAAGAAAGAACAAATTGATTCTAAAAGGTCTTGTTCCTTCATCTTCTGACTCTGGAGCTACATACACTTCTAAAAAATCTTCAGGAGCAGCAGCAGACAAAAGCAGGGAATTGTGGAAGCATTCCTCTAATCACTGTCTTCCTTCAAGTTCTTTGGGCACAGCTCTGCTTGAGAAAATCTCTAAAACTTTGGGTCTGTCAACCTGTTCGGGTTCGACCCAGACAAAATCAAAATTCTCCAAGCAAAATCTAAGTCATCTCAAGCCTCATCCCACTTTTCATAGGAGTCAGTGACTTTGAAGTTGCACTTCCCTTTATCCTGTCCACTTTCAACATCTTCCTCCCTGAGGCTGTCTAGGAGCCTAACAGAAGTGGATGTGGTTAGGATGATAAGAAATTTTCTCAGAACCCAGATTCAGTTGGGGGTTATTTCTGCTCTGTCTCCCATAGGGTATCTGAGCCTATCTTCTGTGCAACCCCAACCTTTGACTCCTACTCCAGTCTGTCCTGTTTTCAGAGATTTCAGACCAGATACTTTTGACCTCGTCTGTTAGATCAGAAGTTTGGTTTTCTACAACTCCGATAGCATCTCTAATCCAGACAGCCCCAATCTTGTTGGATACGGAAGGGTCTTGGAGCTGTACCATCAACAGTGGATCTTGTGGGCTCATTTACTCTCCTGGATCCTGCGCGGTTGAGACTTGGTTCTCCCATTGTTTCAGAATTTAATGTAGTGGAGATAGCTTTCTACAGCTCAGTGTAAAAGATATCCTTGCCCCCTTGAATCTACCCCATCCTCAACTGCCTACTGTGGAGACTGGGTCCTTTCATCCTGTCCCATCGGGGCAGCTGGTGTGGTTAACCCTAGAGAGTAACTTCATACAGGACTCTGCTGGTACTTTTGAGGCCTATCCAGAGCCTCCCAGCAAAGAACCCCCGTGGGAGTGGACATGTAAGAGGAAACATTTAGACACTCCACAAGAGTCTTTAACCGAAGGTACTGACTGTGATGAAGGGGAAAGGTTCTCTGGTCACCTCCTTTGGACATCTCCTTTGATGCAATACTCAAACTTTTAGACAGAAACGTGGTTGGTATTCTGATCCCTTTTCCAAAGAGGAGTCAGTGTTCCTCGAGGCTTTCGGAGCTGGCCAAGGTACGACTTGGAAAGTCCGCCCGGCATATGAGATGGTAGATCTTAATTCCTGCCAGGCTTGAAAGGATCTGGATGTCACGGAGCCTATCTCTAAATGCCTAGACAAATATGTTGTTGCACCTAAAGATAGAGCTCATTGGAGCAATGGTCCTCCAGTGGATGTAATGATGGTTGCAGCAACCACCAAAAAAGAGCTCCTGGAACACAGTTCCTTTTGCTCATCTCTCTAACAGAGAATCCAGTTCAGGATGTTGAACAAATTTGGGAAGCATGTCTACTCTTCAGGTCACTGAATTGTCTGGCACATGTAACTAGAATTCTGAGGTAATTGATAAACAGTTTTCTATTACCCTTTCAGGGTCCATGTCTGCAGAGGACAAGAAGACAGTATCTGTTCAATTGGCCACCCTCCAGTCCCTATCTAATGCTTCCATGAGGTTGATTTCTCACACCTCAGTAGGAGCTTCTAAAGCTGCAGATTCAGGAATAATTATTAGAAGGCATGTCTGGATGCACCTTTGTGATTTTGCAGAGCCCTTCAAATCATCATTCATCAGTGCCCTTTTTGGTGGTCCACCTTGTTTGACCCTAAGATGAAAAAGACTCTTTCTAGCAGTGAACAAGATGGGAAGATAATATCTGCCATGGGAATATGTTTTTCTACCCCTCAAAGGACCTTCTTCTGGAAACAGAGAGGTGGCAAAAAGATGTGGTTCAGAAAGACTCAAGTTTCCTCTCAGGACTCCTATTGGAGAAATATCCCTTCTCAGCAGAGAGAAAACTCTAATGGAAGGTGTCACCTCAGTGGCAGATTACCTGACTGCTGCACTCTGGAGGCAGTCAGTAGGCACTTATCTCTACACCCAGAAGCATGGCTAGCCATTGCCAAAGATACCTGGGTGTAGAGTATAACATCCAGATGTTATCATATACCATTTTCCCTTCTACCTCCAAAACACAACAAAAGAATTCCAGACAGTCCACCCAGTCAGAAGAAATCAGCAGCAATAGAAGTAGAAAAGCTGCTGGGAAAGAGTTATGCAGCAGGTCCCCCCAGAACAGTAAGGATCCGGAACCTACTCAAGATTGTTTTTAGTGCCAAAGAAGATGGGTCCTAAGACCAGTTTTGCGTCTTAGCAATCTGAATCAATTTGTGAAATGCTCCAGAGTTCTGAATGGCCATGGTTCTATTCATCCTGTCACTGTTGCAGAAAGATGATTTGATGTGCTTCACAGATCTGCAGGATGTGCACTGTCCTCTCAAGATACATAGGCACTCCAAGAGATATCTACACTTCCGCCTGGGAGCCAACCACTGTCAGTTCAGAGACCTACTCTTTGGTCTCACCACAGCCTCCAGGGTGTTCACCAGTGCATGGCAGTGGTTGTGGCTCACCTAAGACTGCACTGATTCTGGATGTTTCATTGTTTAGATGACTGGCTCCTTTCTGCTTCCACCAGGCCTCTAATGATCCAAACCAGGGACTGCTTGCTCTGTCTCTGTCTTTGACTAGGCATTACAGTAAACTAAAGCAATTCTCAGTTCTTCCCTACACAGACTCTGGAGTTCAATGTCGCCCGTCTGCATACTGTGACACAGATCACAAACCTGCCAAGTAGACAAGAATGGACACTGTGAAATCAAGCCTTACACATCCTTTCCCTTCATTCTCCTCCAGCCAGACTAGTGTTAAAGCTGTTTGGATCAGTGGCAGCTTCAGTAGTGTTGATACTCTTAGCACATTTTCACAAAAGGGTTCTACAGTGGTCTCTGGCAGTGCAGTGGTCGGTAGGGTGCCATCCTGTGACAGCACCCATTCACATTACAAATATTTGCAAGCAACACATAGCCTGGTGGATTCACATAGAAGAAGTTTCTCTTGGCTGCCCTTTTATTCTTCCTTTGTCCAAAGCCAAAGTGACAATGGAAGCCTCCCAACTTGGGGGGGGGGGTATTACTAGGAAAGTAAAGTCAAAGGCACACGGTCCCAGTTACAGGCCATTTTTCACATCAGTATCCTAGAGATGAGAGCAGTCCTACTGACATTGCAGGCTTTTCAAGATGTTCTCCCTCTAGGGATGATTGCCATTCAGATAGACAAGCATGTCAGTAGTCTGGTACATCAGCAAATGGTGGAACCTGATCCTATTCCCTGTGTCAAGAGGCAATGAGAGTATGGCAATGGGTGATCTCTTCCGGCTGCTTTCTGCTGGCAATGCATATTCCATGAAAACCGATGTGCTAGCAAGCAAACTAAGCAGGCCCATGTTATTCCCTCACTGGTGGTCTCTCACTCAGTCTGTGCCGGAAATGATATTTCACTAATGGGGCCAACCATGCTGCTACTTCTTTGCTTCTCCCCTTAATTGCAATTACAGTGGTTAGTTTGCCCTGCTCCTTCCAGAGGGGGCATCATCTGGAGAGACTCTGATTCACACTTGGCCCCCTGATCTTCTATACATCTATCCCACAATTCCTCCTCATTCCCAAGTTTCTCCCGAAAACATTTCAGCAGAAGAGCAAGGTAGTCCTCATTGTCCCATTCTGGCCTTGCCAAGTGTGGTTCCCCTTCCTGTGGTCTCAACTACTTCACCCTGCCTGGGTGTTGGGTCCTTTTAAGACCTTCTGTCCCAGCTGTCCTGCCTCACCAGGACATCAAATCCCTCAAACTGATTGCATGGCTTCTCCACTTCCAGTGATGGCTAGAAACTCCAGGATTTCTTCCCCAGTTCATCACATTATTACATCATCCCAAAAAGTTTCTACCAGGAAAATTTATAAAAGCAAGTGGAAAGATTTTCTTTTTGGACTTTTCATAGACAGATCCCTTTTCAGCACCTGTTCCAGCTGTTCTTGACTTTCTGTGATGGAGCTAATTATTCGACAATTAAAGTATAACTTGCTGCCATCTCAAATTTTCACGTGGATGAAAACCACTCCCCTGTAGTCTGTTTGAAGTTGTGTAAAGCTTTTTTCAAAGGTTCTCTTCTACTCTGGCCCCATGTTAAATACCCCATTGTTCCATGGAACCTAACAGTTATCCTTCCAACTTTGACTCACCCCCACCCCCACGGCCCTCAGCCAAGGCAGAATTATAACAGTTTGCCATAAAAAAATTCTTTTTGTAGTCACCTTAACATTAGCTGGACTGGTATTAGAGCTCCAGGCATTTTCTTCCCAGCTATCTTACCTGCTTTTTCATAAGGATAGAGTATCCCTTCAGACTAACTCTTCCTTCCTGCCTAAGGTGGTGTCAGAGACAATTTTTAATCAGTCAGTTAATCTACCAGTCTTCTTTCCAAAGTTTTCCATCAAGGGAGAGCACATGCTTTACTTGTTGGATGTTCATAGATGGCTTAGAGCCTATATTCACAAAACTGTAGAGAGTTTGTTCCCTTTTCCAAGGCTCTCCCTTGATGGAAAACTTTGGAAAGAAGACTGATAGATTAACTGACTGATTAAAAATTGTCTCTGACACCACCTTAGGCAGGAAGGAAGAGTTAGTCTGAAGGGATACTCTATCCTTATGAAAAAACAGGTAAGATAGCTGGGACAAAGCAGTATCAAAAGTAACCTTGGCTAGATGACTCGCCGATTGCGTTATTTTTGTCTGTAAGAGTAAAGGTTCATCATTGTCCAAATTAGCTAAGGCACATTCCACCAGATCTATGGCCGCATCATCTGATTTTTGGTCCAGAGCTTCTGTGGATGACATTTGTTCAGCCTCTACATGGTCCAATATTCACACATTTGTAACTCATTACAAGATGGACATTTTATCTTGGAATAGGGCAGCATTCGGCTCTGCTGTACTACGAAACATCCTTCCTTGAAGGCCACCCAGGGTTACTCCAGCTGGGGACTCTGTCCCGTCAGCTGAGGAATGGATGAAAAAGACAGCATCAGATATTATAGTTATGTACTCACCCTAACTCTGCATCTCTGTTGTCTGTTTTCGTCCTTACTCATGTTCTCACCCTCCAAACCCCTTCCATTTTTATAATCTCCTAGTATGCCCTGAGGGTTTTTTCCCTGTCAGTCTTGCTAGGTGAGCACCAGGGCTTCTCTTCCATGCTCCTCTACTCTATCTTTAGTTGTAGTTGTTTTCCCTCTGATGGTAATGCTTGATAGTACTTTGTCATATTCTGGTTAGCTATACAGAGGGCAAACTCAATCTGAGGTAACTGAGGATAAGGAGATTGTAGGTAAGGGGAGGAGCTTGAAGTATGGAGCCTAAAGTCTAGTGAAGTGGCCAAGGACAGAGCCGATGTTGGGTCCAAGACCTATCAGTTGAAGGACAAAAACAGACAACATAGCTGCCGAGTTATGGTGAGTACATAACTTTAATTTTTCTTACCTTACCCAGGGAGTTATTATATGTTGTTAGTACTGGTCCTCAGAAAGCCTACCTGAGGGCAGTCTCAATAAAGCAATTCCTGAGGAAAAATTTGTCAGATGATTCTGACATGGACAGAGACAGGACTTCTCCTATAGATTCATAAGCCCGTAGCTCTGATTCTGAGTAAACTTGCCCTTCTTTCTGTCAGAGCATTTTCTGGATGAAAGACCTATTTTGTGGGAATAGGTGGATGTTCCCCTGAATTGTGGAGCTAATATAATAAGTTACTATACCTCATACTACAGCTGTCCCTCCCATTTTGCCAGCCTTGGAGGCTGTAATAATCCTAACATTCAGCCTTCAGTCCCCAAAAAGGCAAATAGACTGTATAAAGTTTCTCAAACTAACAATGTTTTTTTCTTATCTTAAATCAAACCCAGCTGCTATATATCTACCTCTTCTCCAGTGAGAAAAAGACTGTTGATCAATACCAACCTCTCCCCTCTAGACAGAGAAGGCAAGGTATTAGACAAATTTGGCAAGGAAATGTTCTCTTCTTCCACTTATCTTACAGAATTCTTAACTACTAGTCACATGTGTAGAAGTTTATCCTGTTTTGTGCAGACAGTTTGATGGACTCCTGCTCACTTCCTTCAGGGGATAGTTCCTTTCTGAATCCTATAATTTCTAAACACTCTCAAGAAAGTAAACATGCTTTGAAGAGTGTGTGTGATTGTAGAGATTCTGTGTCTAGGGCCACTGCTACAGTTTTGAGGAGATATGCCTGGGTATATAATCAACCATTTGTATTTGTTACCTGGGCTAAGCTTTTTTTTTTTTCTTTTAAATAGACCAAACATTCCCTGCCAACTCAAGGTACATGGAGAGCTGAAAGAGATGGCAGAAGAGGAGCAACAAGAAGCACAGGTCTTTTCCAAAAAATGAAGTCTGATATTTCAGAATGACTACATTCTATCCCCCATTCTCTACCCTCCTGCACCCCCCCCCCCCCCACACACACACACCCTGTCTTTACATTCTCTCTTTACATTCCTGTGCTCAACAGATTGTTTCAGACTCTTGGGTAATAAAAGTGGTTCAGAAGGGTTACAGCTGGCACTGGATATAAATGCTCCTTTCAGGGGAATTCCTCCTTTCCAGGTCAAAACCAAAAAAATCCAAGTCACAAACTAGCATGTTTATTCCATTAGAAAACATCAGGTTACTGACACTGTAGCCAAGCATGCAATACAGTTTGAGAATTTCAATAATTTACATTTTTTTATTTTAGAAAAAAAATATGTACAGTCAGGGAAGAGATTGGTTAAATTTACTTTTTAATTTGTTTTGTAAAAAGTGTGTACAAACAATCAAGGGAGAGATTGCTTAAATTATTTGAAGAATCATGAGTTACATTGGCATTTATTATTGAGTGCTGATGTATCACCAGGATTGAATCATTGTGTATCTAACTCAGAAGCAAGTTTGAATTAGTTAAATGATTTTATTGTTAGTGAGCATCACATGCCTATGTTTAGTGTTTTATTTATACTGAGCTGATTTCATGAGTTAGATGGTCTAATGACATCTGTTCTCTGTGTAGACAAAAGTGTTTCTTATACAGGAGAAGGTAGATTTTTATCCAGATACTTTCCTGAGATTCTCCAATCAGTTTCAGACTTCTGCAAGAGAATATCTCAGAATTCTATGGCTCACTGCTTCTATGATTCTCATGATGCCTGTCACAAGATTACATAAAGGAAAACTAAATTGTTTGTAAAAAAAAAAAAAACAATAACTAAAAAAAAAAAAAAAAAAAAAAAAACATGGCTCAGTCATTTTCATCCTCTGTAATTTCAGATTCCAGTTTTGGGCTTTGTTAGAAAGGAGCTACAAGGGTAGAGACAGCAGACGACTTTTTCCTTTTCTCCACAAATCCCAAGTTAGTCTGTAACTTCAGACCCCTCATATTTTGCTTGGGGAGCAGTTGCTGTAGGGGCAAATTTGCAAGGCCTGTGGAACAACTCAGACAGATCAAAGCACATAAATGTCAAGGAGATGTTGGCTGTGATCCATGCTTTTGAAATCTCTTCATCATCTATGGTCCCCTGGACATCTTCAGGTGAATACAGACAATAATACCACAGTGATGTGGTACAAAAACGAGCAGGGGAGTAGTAGTACCAATCATATCCTCTTGTAGGCTGGATATGATGGCCTGGGAGTTAGCTCTACCGCATTCTTTAACCCTCCAAGCATCTTACATTTGGTCAGAGCTAAATAAAGTGGCAGACAAGCTGAGCAAGACTAGGACAGACACACTCTAACTGAAATTGAACAAGGGATATTCCATGAATTGATCCATTTGTGAGAAACACCTCAAATAGTTCTATTTGCCTTCTTTCTGAACAGACAGCTGAACAATTTCTGATCCAGGACTACTTGCAAACAAACCTGGAAAAAAGGGTGCATTTTCAATGCATTCCCACTGAAATCCAGGTAATTCTGAAGATTCAGAAGGAGTGGCCAAAGTTCATTGTGGTAACTCCCTTTTTGGCAGAGGCAACATTGTTTCTCCCTTCTTGTAGAACTGGCAAAGGTGAACAAGCCTCCACACAGACTGAACCTACTCTCACAGGGCAATGGGAATTTGATACAGTCCAATCTCAAACTTCAACTAACTGGCTGGATGATTCACATTTGATTCCTTTTAGGCACCTATTTCTTTTGGACAATGCAGCAGGTAATAAAGGAGGCAAGAAAACCTGCTACTGGTAATCTTATATTGGCAAGTGGAAAATATTTTCTAGTTGGTGCCTAGCTAATAACCAGGATCCCATCAAGTATAATGCACCATTAGTTCTGAAATATTTGTGAAAATTATTTTCCTCTGACCTGTCTTTTTCCTCTGTCGAGGTACATCTTGTGGCCATTTTTGCCCATGGATTCTTCCCTTTTCTTCTCTCTTTTTTTTTTTTTTTTTTGGTAGAACAGTTTCTGAAGGAGGTTTTGCATCTTGTGCCTCCTAGAAAACAGGTGGTTCCTTCCTGGGATCTTAATTTTATGCTGGAAAAGTTAACTCTCTCCCCCATTAAAGCAGCTCATCAGGCAGATTTAAGGTTCATCACATGGAAGACTACTCCTTATTGCTCTGACATCTGCAAGAAAGGTGTCTGAATTGCGAGCTCTATGGAGGGTGAAACTGATCTGGTCATAGGTTCATAGGTTCATAGGTTTATACTAGGCTATCTGCCCTAAGGCATTTATAAGCCTAGCCCAAAGTTTTGTGGCTTACGCCACCCCTTATGTTAAAAAATACTGTGCCCATTAGTTTGTTGTGCCTCTGTCCAGCAGTGACACAGAGATGATTCCCGGGGTAAACCTATGATCTCCCATCCACCGGTCAAGATTTCTCTTGAACAGAGCCAGCGAGGTGCTCTGCCTCACATGAACTGGGATTTTATTCCACAGCATAGGGAGTCTCTGGGTGACAAATCTATCCCTCCAGCATGTCCTATTTATATCTGTGCTAAGGTTTAAGTCGCTTGCTCTAGTGGATCTGGTAGATTTGGATTTTTTGAGGTGGAGCATGTCCATTAATTCCGGGTTGGACATGGCCTTGTATGTCAGGCACAGGTCACCTCTGAGCAGGCGGTATGCGACTGAATAGAGCTGGAGTTTCTTCAGTCTGGCAGCATATGACAGATTTTGGAGTCCCTTTATCCTTTTGGTGAGGAACTTTTGGGGTCTCTCCAATTGCTGCAGGTGTCGGGTGAGATACATCCCGAATGGGGTATTGTACTTGATCATTGGTCTGATAAGTGAAGAGTACAGGGGAACAATGACCTCACTTGATCTGGATGTGAGTCCCTTCATGATCAGGTGGGCAATGTAGAAGGTCTTTCTAACCACTTTAGCAATGTGAGTGTCAAAAGAAAGGCCACTGTCAACCTGGGTCCCCAGGTCCCTGATAACCTCTTCTGTGCTTAATGGATTGCCACCTATATGGTAGCTTGGGGTTACCTTGTTTTTCCCGAAGGGTATGACTATACATTTTTTGGCATTTAACTTCAGGCCATGGCTCTGGCACCAGTTATCAGTTTCCGTGAGACCCCTCTGAAGGATATCTGTGTCTGATGTACTTTCCACTATGGCGCCCAGTTTGCAGTCATCTGCAAACTTTGTCAGCCATAGTCCTCCTATGTTTGCCTGTACTTCTGAGAAGTAGATGCTGAACAACAGGGGGCCAAGGACTGAGCTCTGTGGGACCCAACTTGTGACTGGCTTGGAGTATGACATGGCGCCAGCAACTCTAACCCTGTGGGTTCTGTCCTTTAGCCAGTTTGCAACCCATCTTGTGACATATGGGTTTACATTTAAGCTGGTAAGTTTCTCTATAATACCCGAGTGGGGTATTGTGTCGAAAGCTTTTGCAAGGTCAAGGTAGGCTGTATGGACTGCCTTTCCCTCATCAATGGCCTTGGTGACTGTTTCGAAGAAGTCGACCAAGTTCAAAAGGCATGATCTGCCCTTGACAAAGCCAAACTGGGTCGGGTCCAATGTCTGCAAGTCCCCTATGTCTTTGTTTATGAGTTCCATTATGATCCTCTCCATAGCTTTGCAGACCAGGCTTGTTAAGCTTATGGGCGGTAATTTCCAGGGTCCGTAGAGGTACCGCCTTTGTGGAGTGGGGCCACTCCTTGGGCACGTATCCTGTGGTAAGGCTAAGATTAAACAGCTGCCTTATATGCGGGTTTAGTTCCTCGTTGAGTTCGTGTAGCACACAGCCGGGGACACCATCCGGTCCCATTGATGCTGTGTTTTTAGCTTTAGAGAGAGCAGCTTTCACCTGCGCATTAGAAATGTCTGGGAGGCTACACTCCGCTGGGATAGTTATCTCTCCTTTTGGGGAGAGGGGTGAAGTTTGCACTGAACCTGTCTGCCAGTATGTTGGCAATGTCTGTGGGTTCAGTGATTTTTGTATCATTTTGGACTAATTCTGCGCATATCTGGGAGTTTCCACCCAGATTTCTAACATAGCTGAAGAAGGCCTTATGATTGTCTTTTGAATCTATTGCAATTTTTCTCTCAAATTTGGCCTTGGATGATTTTATGAGTGCTCGTATTTTTTTACTAATAATGATCAAGGGTGTCTTCTCTTTTATGGATTTTGCTCTATCATGTAACAGCTTTCTCCTCTTATTGTAAAGTTTGTTTATGGCTGGGGTCCACCAGACTGGACGTTTGCCCTTGGTGGAAAGAGTCTTAGTTTTATTAGGGATTGCCTGATCCATGCAGTCCTGGAGGTGTTCGTAGAAGGCATTTGTAAGGGCTTCCGCAGCTTCCATGTGAAGCTTGGTCTTCCATCAAGATAAGGTCTCATTAAGAACAAATCCCTCATTTATATCCAAGTTGTGCTATAAGTCTCCCTATATTTTATCCAGATCCTCAGAACCAAGAAGAAAGGATTCTGCATACTCTGGACATTCATAGGCAGCTCAGGTGCTATATTGACAGAAGTGTTCTTTAGAAAAAATGACCAACTGTTTATTTCTTATGATGGGACAAACAAAAAGACAACTCATGTCAAACCAGACCATTTCTAGGTGGCTGTTCTCTGCTGTTGCGTTTTTTTATACCTACCTTGATAAATTGTTGCCAGGCAGTCTCAATGCATTATACTAGAGTCATGGCATGTATTATGACAATACTTGAAAAGGGTAGGCTTCATAAGCATACCTGAGGCTGCAGCTTTGTTCTTAAACGGGATTCCTTTTCTAGGTCAAGGATTAGCTCTCCTAGGACCATTCTCCATGGGCTCCTGAATCCTTATTCTTCCTCCTCCTCCTAGGCTGGATAGCCAAAAGGCTACTGCAGCAGAAAGAATGCTGAACATAATACAGTTGTGTTAGTTGCACTTAGCATAACAGTAGATATTCAAATTTTTCACTGCTGCTGTAGCTGCATTCCCCCCCCCTTCTTTTTTTGCTGGGATAAAAAGTTTTGTATTCTGTTATATTTGTAGCAGTTCAGGATGACTAAGCTCTTTCTCCCTTTTATGAGCAAGAAAGTTGTTCATCACATTGATAACTGGTGCTGTAGCCTTAGCTATATGGGTTATATACTGCCAACGATTGTAGCCAGCCAGCTTCCAAAGCTTCAGGGCACTTTCCACGCACACAAACTGTTAGGCAATTTTAGCTGAGCTAACTAAGATAGGTCTGGGTGCCAAACCCATCAAAGCTTTACTGCTGCTGAAAAGTACATTCCTCCAAGGTTTTCAAGGATTGACAGTTGGCTTGTTCTGTTCCTCTGCTGGACAGATAATTTCCCTTTGGGGGGAAAGACTTCCATTTAATAATTTTACATATTATTTATATGTTCCTTTTCAGGAAATTATTTTATAGCTAGGAGTTTGTGTTTTAACTCACTGTCACAAAACTGTATTATACTTTTAAAAAGAAGAAAAGAAGCTTCCTTTTTTCCTTTCAGTTTAAAGTTGTTTAATGTAATTGAAAACCATTTTTTCTGTGGAGAAATTGTGTTTGTTTTACTTTGTGGGGCCTGCATAGTGTTCTAAAGTGATTTTTACTGTGTTTGTCTGGGGAAAGAAGTTACTTTAAACAACTTTTTATTCTTACCAGAATTTGCAGCATTTGCCAGGAGGCACCATTTTTGGCTTAGCCATGGAGCAAAACTGTCAGTACTTTTTTCCAGTCACAAAAAGAAAAAGTTAAGCAAACAGTTTTTGCCACCACAGCAGGCTAGCAATTTGCCTCAGCCATAGGTGACTCTGCTGTGGCCGTTTGTTGTACCTCAGACCATTCATATTTTTCTTCAAATCCGTCTAGTGTAGCACCTACAGCCACTATGGACCAGGAGTAAGTCACATCCTCTGTGACTGTTGTGGTGGGCAAGGGAGAGCCACTCTTATCTGTCATGGGAGAGGGTATAGGATAGGTTTCCCTGTTTTGTCTGAATGTTGTGCCCATCCCTAGGGAAGCTGCTGCTGCTACTTATAAAACTGTTGGCACCATTTTTCCTATTAAAAAAGTAGAAAATGAAGCATATGTCTGCACTTCCTCAAATGCAATGGATGAAGGCAGAATGGTACACACCAGGTGCCTCAACCTGACCAAAGCTTTTGACAAGATTCCCAACTCAGACATAGTAAAAAAAGCTAAGTAAACTGAGAATAAACCACTATGTCACCTAGTGGATTGACATTTGGCTCACAGATAGAACTCATATAATCAGAATAAGGGATGCTATCCCCACAAGGAGACCAGTCACCAGTGGAGTCCCCCAGGATTCTGTGCTAGGACCACCCATGTTGCCATCTGTTTTTCTGAAGTAAAAGCAAATACCAAAGGGCTCTGGCTTGCTACATTTGAAGATGACTGCAAGCTAGGAGCAGTCATTGAATCCCCAAATGACTTGGCCATCCAGCAGGAAGGTTTGTCCCAAATAAATAACAGGTGACAAAATCATGAACTGAAACTAAATGCCAAATAATGCATTATTGTATCCTTTGGGAAGTCATCTAATTCAGGAAGCTATCACATGGACAATATGCCACTAAAAGTTGACCCATTTTAGGATATGGGAACTTATGTGGAAAGTGACCTAACTTTTGACTAACCTGTTTTCATTATTGTAAGAAAGTCATCTATATTGCAACACTTATAGGGATTGTGTTAGGATCTTGGGATGTCTTTGTCTTCCTTTACTCAGCCGTCATTAGGCCAGTCATTGACTATAATGCCCCTTTGGCCAGACACTTGCAAACATGCAACATCTGGAACACCTGCGAGTTACCCTACTAAAAGGTACAAGGCCAAAACATATACTACATGGACCTATCAGCAAGTCATATGGCATAAGAAATACTCAATCTAGGGATCTACACGTCTTCTGCAACATCAACAGAATGGTTTCGAGGGACAGGTGCATCTCACAGAAGATTACTGCTTTGGAACAGACTCCACATCCACATAAAACAAAGTTCATCTCTGTCCATATTCAAGCACAACTTTGATCTGTGGATAGGAAGCAGGAAACTTTACCCAAGGACTGCCCTCGTACTACTAATGGACATGGGCATCTCTTAAGTGCTTTATCAAATACATGGATTCCCTCAAATTATCTACGATATGATCCCGTTTTTTCTCATTGAGGTAAAAATATAATTCTTGACCATGGGATCAGTAAGGCCAATTTATAACCAAATGGAATGGGTTATTTTGAGCACAAAAAGGGAAATTTTCCAGGCTTAAAATGGTCTGTAAGGGCAGCAGTACTTAGCTATGAAGCTATGAACCTATACATTTACTTAAGAGTAATTTATTGAGTCTGGCTCAAGGTTTAATTCAGGCTATTGATCCTCCTTATAAGGTATTTTATGGTAAAAGTAAGAGGGATACTTCCTTACTTGAAGATATTAAAGCTCCTTAATCTGGATAGGAGGATGAAGGGAGAGATTCAGAGTTTTCTCCTCAGGTTTTTGATTCAGACTCAGAGGAGAGCTCAGTTTCTCATTCTCCCAAGTGGGGGTTCTTTTTCTCTGAGTCTGTTGCTAGAATGAGCTAGTGTTTTCAGTAGGAGAACACTGAGGTTTCTCAGTCCCTCAGAAAATACTTTGTTACTGAATGAATTTCCAGAACCTGCACCCATTCCAACAGTTTTGTTTGCCTTGGAGGATGTGTGTGCTACTACCTGCAGTTTTCCTGACAGTCAACCAACTGCTCCCAAAATTGCGGACAGGATGTATAAAGTTCCTCAGTCTTTTAAGTTTTTATCCACTTTTTCAAAACCTGATCCATCAGCTGTAGTTTTATCCTTCTGCTGCCATACACTTAATTAATTCCAGTTGTACTATTTCTGATAGATGAGGAGATGATTGATGAGTATGGGCAAAAGTTTTGATTTTCAGAATTTCAAATTGTCAGGCTCATATGTTAAGGTTTGTCCTGAGTAATTGTGAAAGTATGAGGAATGGTTTGTTTGCAGTTTCTTCTTATAAGGAAACATCTGCTTTAAATAATTTAATGTCTTCTCATTGTGTATGACTGTGTTAATACTTCTTCAAAGGCTATGTTACTGTGGGAAGTTTTGCATGGCTGCATTCTCAAAATCTCCTAGATGATGATCAAGTTCTCCTTTGGATAGTGATTTATTGTTTGGCGCCTGTGCAGCAGAGGTGATGAAAAAGTGTAACAAAAGGGGTAAGCTGATACGGGGAATCTATAAGATTGTTTGGCCATCCTTTCCAAGATTTTCCAAGGTATTCTCTATCTCCTCATCCATTGCTGGTAAGAAACAAAATGAACAGTCTTAGCAAAGTCCAGGTAAACAGACATTTAAGAAGAAATGGCAAGGGGGTTCCAAGAATTCTGGAAACTCGCAAAATCAGGGACAGCCCAATACATCACAATGTCAATTTAAGAGACTTTGTGCCTCCCTCCCACTCTGGAACCCCCTTTTGTCTTCCAGAAAGTCTGACTCTTTACATTTCTGTTTCACAGCAGATAGTTTCAGACAGATGGTTTCTGAAGATCATTTCTCAAGGTTGCAGATGTCAGTGGGAGAAAATTACTTTTTTTCCAGTGGGGTAATTCCTCATCCTACAGATCAAACTCTTTTATTTCCACCTCTGTTTCATCACACACTATCTCGAGGAATGATGCAACCTTTTCCCCTCCCCAGGTGGGAAAGAGGTTTTATTCAAGGATGTGTTTAGTGCCAAAGAAAGAAAATGCTTGGAGACCAGTTCTAGATCTGTCTTTCTTTCCTAAACCTGTTTGTGATGGTGCCCAAAATTTAAAATTATTTCACTTCATAACCCTTCTTCCTTAACCTACGTTTCCTGATAACATTAGATTTAAAAGGCACATATCACATCCTTACTCACCCAGATTACAGGAATTTCTTAAGGTTTTTTGTGTGTGGATCACATTATCAGTTCTCTGCCTTACTCTTTGGACTATACACTTACCAAGTGTCTAGCTCCAGCTACAGCTCATTTCAGGCTACAGAGTATTCACATTTTTGCATATTTAAACAACTTACAATTCGCATTGTTAGGAATCTCTATCTTGAGTGGGAGATCTCATAAGCTGGGATTCCAAGAGAATATTCAAAAGTCTTTATTGAATCCTTCTCACAGGATAGTGTTTCTGGGATATCAACTAGACACCACAGTTCAAAGATCTCTTCTTCCACAGGAAAAGATAGATCTATATCTAGAGCTATTTTTAGGATTTTCCACTCAGACTACCTCAAGAATTATGGTCTCATGGTGTCTATGATTCTCATGATACCCCTGGCAGGATTCCACATGAGAAGGATACAGTGGTATCTGAAGTCTCAGGTCCCAGCACAAACACCCTTTGTCTTTTTAAATCCCAGTGCTGGAGTTTGTCAGAAGCTAAATCACTTTGTGGAGGCAATAGATAAGTCCAGGTCTCCCCTTCTCCCTCCTTTTTCAAAACAGTCAGTCACCACAGATGCCTCAGATTTTGCTTTGGGAGTAGTTTCAGGAGGGATAAAAGTGCAAGAAGTGTGAGACTGTGATGCCTCTCCACTGTCCCAGTAATCAAGGAGCCTCAATCCTCACCACTAGCACCAGTGAGGGGCGTACATTGGGAGGATGACAAGTACACACACAGTAAAGTGCAATTTCCCTTAAGAGCACACAGAGACCACAGTCAGTCTGGCGCTGGTTTCTCCCTCTTTCTCCAGATCCTCAGTAAGGCTCCCCACTGGCACAGCTATAGAGTGGAGATGTCAGCTGAGTGGCTAAGCCAAGACCTCCAGCACCCTCTCTGTCCATCCAGTGCTTTGTGTCCTTTCCCAAGTAGCTGGCACACACACACACACACATTTTTTGAGATATTATTTACACACACACACACACACACACACACACACACTCTCTCTCTCTCTCACACACACACACACACACACACACACACACACACACACACACTCTCTCTCTCACACACACACACACTCTCTCTCACACTCTCTCTCTCTCACACACACACACACACACACTCTCTCTCTCTCACACACACACACACACTCTCTCTCACACACACACACACACTCTCTGTCTCTCTCACACACACACACTCTCTCTCTCTCTCACGCACACACACACTCACACTCACACACACACACACTCACACACACACACACACACACACACACACACACACACACACACACACACACACACACACACACACACCTTGGAAAGGCTAGCACAGATTTACTAGTTATGCCCCCTTCTGCCCAGGCTATAAGGTAGTTTTTAATGCCACCAGCCACTCCTGATCAGTTACTTTAAGACCCTAAAAGGGTGTCCAATCTTACTATGTAATGTTGCTATTAATCCAAATTGTAGTTTGACCAAGAGCAAGGCTATTAGGAGTGGCTCACAGTGTCACCAAGTAAATATGCAAGTACTCTCAGAACTTAAATATGTCTCACAAATATCAGCCACAATGAAATGTTTAAATATATTTAATAACAAATAATAAAAGAACTAGAAAATACTTAGTAAATAATCACAGTTACATCAGAGTTCAAAATCACAGGAAATATTTAAAACAACATTGCAGGACAGTCACCAATAAATAAAGAAAACGTCTAAGCTATACTTCACTATATTCCTGACTGAATCTAAGAGAGATTGCTGTACCCTAGTTAACTTACTTACAGAGCAACAAACAGGAAGATGTGATGAGTGGATGTTCTTGCCAGGTCAAAGACAAAATACAAAATGCCCAGTCTCTCTCTCAGAGACTTAAATTAATATTTCAAATATAACTGGTGGGGTAGCTTGCACCATGACATCACCTCTTGTCATCTCACTGTCCCAGGTGACCCCCCCCCCACATTGATGCAGCTGTTAGCAGTTAGCATCTACCTGTGGAAATACATAAGCAATGACTTATGTTAGATCTAAGACAGATCCTGGAAGTCTTAATACAATAAACACTTCCAAGATAATAGAAAACACTTCTAGTTCTAGACATTGTGTCTGCTACTGCACTGAAACTGAAAGATAACATCACTTTTGTTCATGATCCAGCCATAAAGTAACTCAACCTCAACCATTCTTCTGAAGTTTTGCAAGTTAATCTCCTGTGTTTCTTCTCCCTTGTTAAAATACATACATCTAAAAAGTTACAGTAGTGCATATACATTTCTGCTCAGTACTTTACAAAATATCTCTTCAACACACGTCTGTACAGTATAACATACAGTTCTAATACATCTGTAACACAAGCATATGATTCATGTTGATATTCACAAATAACACATAACCATTTACAAAATTCCAGACAACTCTGCTAGCAGTGTCTCATTTTGTGACACCCCCCAAGCTAGTTTTCAAGTGACCCTTGAGAAATGTTGCTTGAGAGGGTTGAGCCTATCTGGGAATACCTAACTTACCCCATTCCCTGTCTTGAGAGCCCATCTGTGTTGGCATTGCTAGCACAATTGTGGTACTGAACTGTCATATCATATGTCTGCAACCCTAGGCTCCATCTTAGTAACTTGACATTTTGCTGTCTGGCTCGATGTAGCCATGTTAAGGGATTGTGGTCTGCAACTACAGATGTGAAGTTGTTCATTCTCACCTTCATTCTTAATGATGGGTTTGGAGACAATCCTCGGCTCTGAGTCAGCCTGTTTGCAAAGCTCGAGGTCTCTAACAGCTCGAGGCTGAAAACCCTATCCCATAATGCACCTCCACCTTTCCCAGATCTAGTTTGTTGCTGCAACAGATTGTGCGTCTTCTACAGCTCAGGCCATATTTCTTAAGATAAGTGTGTTCTTTTTTTATTTTTTTAGTAATTTTCTTTCTGGATAAAGAATTGAGAGTATTCAGCCAGGATAGGTTATCATTTCTTTATGTTTTTGTGCTAAGTATTTGAAAAAAAAAAACAGGAACTTTGTGTTCTCATCTCTGGTGTTAGGCCCTGGTGGTGCTTCTTTAGGTTTTCTTCCCTATCTATGTCTTACAGTGACTTAACTGCAAGGTCTATCACTGTGTCTGAAAAAGCTAAGTCAGGGTTTAAAAATTGCCCTAAATGCAATCAAAAAAATGTCCATCACAGATGGCCACACCACCTGTGTTTACTGTTTAGGCGAGGTACATCTCCAGGAAGTTTGTTCTATTTTCCATGGATTCAGTGCCAGGGTTTTGGCGGAGAGAAAAATAAAGTTAGTTGAATGTGGTCTTATGTAGTCTGCTTTTCAGTCAGACTTGGATACTGCTTCTCCAGAAAAACAAAACCATCATCTTCTGCTTCTTCTACTGCACGTTTGGATCCGAAGGGCTCTTCAGTTCTGAAGATTTCTAAAAAGGTTCCTGTCTTGGTTCCACAGTTATCGGAGCCATCTGTACAGGTAGTTGGTAGGAGCCGGTCCCCAGTTTTGGAACCAGTATCTCTGACCTTAAGATCTCCGATTCTGTGCTCACTGGGACCTTCTTTAGCTTCCTTTCGAGCTTCCAGACTTTCAGATTCAGATGTGGATCATGTGGTACAGAGACTGTTACAGAATCCAGCGCTGGCTAAAATTCTATCTGCTTCGACTCAGGCAGTTTCGGAACCGATAAAGTAATCTCCCATACTTTCTGCTCCTCCTCCGACTCGAGTCGAGACATCAGAGCCGGTGGGAGCCATTCAGTTGATTGTGGAACCGTTGGTTTCGACACCTGCTTTGGACCTGTCAACACTGACAACCCTGATGTCTACTGCTCCGGCGGCAGACTCTGGGAGCCAACACCCTCCCGTCAGCTTCGGGGAGGGGAGTTGAACCGATGTGTCGGTTCCGACTCTCCCCCTTGGGGCCTCGGCGCGGATGAGCTCGGCTCTCACCTCTGGCTTGGAGCTTGCATTTTAGGTGCGTGGGGAGCCATCGGTGTCTTCAGACCCGGGTGCTTCCTCGCATCAGAGCCTTGGTGCCTTCAGTGCCACGAGGAAGGTTTTGTCCCCCCAGATAGTCACAACCTTTGAGATGGCCACCTCCTCCCATAAAGCGCCGGAATCATCTTCATCACTGCAGACCCACCGTAAGCATAGGGACCCGGAGCCTCAGGAAGCCCCATTGGGAGACCACGGCACTCCCCAGAAGTTCCCACTGAAGAGGTTCCTCGGAAGAGGTTATGTAAGACAAGACGTTTAAATTTCCCTCAGGAATCCATCACATCCGACACCAATTTGGAGGAATCAGAAGGGTCCCTAAAGTCCCCCTCTGAGGATATCTCCTTTGTGATTATCCTAGAGATCCTTAAGCAGAGGGGCAATTGGCAGCCCATTAACCCTACTGAGGACGAATCGGTGCTTTTGAAGGCTTGTGGGTCCTGACCTGCCACCTCTTCCTCTGCCATTTGATGAGTTGATGGACCTGTTATCTCGAAGGGCGTGGGAGTCACCAGATACTATGGAGCCTGTTCCTAGGAGGCCGAACAAATTCACCTCGGCTCCTCATGATAAAACCTTTTTATCCAAACCAATTCCTGTTGATGCCATGGTGGTTGCGACAGCCACTAAAAAGAGATGTTGGAGACCTCTACATCTGTCCATCCTCCTAATAAGGAATCTAGGATTATGGACAGATATGGCAAGCACATGTTCAGTTCTACGACCTTTGCTCTTCAGTCTTTGAACTATCTTACCCACTTCACAAGGCTTCAAAGTGATCTCCTTAAAGAGTTAGCAGATACTTTCCAGGGTGCAGTAGCCAATACAGTGGCAGATAAAGTAATGTCACAGCTTGCTACCCTTAATTCTATCATTAACTCTTCCATGCACCTCGTATCGTACACAGCCGATGGGACGAGTAGGGCAGTGGGTACAGGAATAGCTCTTCGGAGACATTCCTGGATGTGCATATGTTCTTTTGCGGAACCTTTCAAGTCATCCTTTGTGAACGCCACATTTGATGTTTTTTTCCTTTTCAGACTAAAAGTTAAAGAGACCCTCACCAGATGTGAGCAAGATGGAAAGACTCTCTCTGCCGTAGGAGTCCCGTTTTTCCACCCCTACTAAATCTTATCCTAAAGGTCAACAGGGAGGGAAAATGTGGTTCTGCAAAGCCCAAGGAGTCTTTTCGGATTCACGAGTTGAAGCCTCCTCCAGGGGTAGAGGAGGGGGCAATGATGGACAACGACGTCCATGCAGCAGAGGGGGTCCACAGGGATCATTTCCTTGGGAAGCCCTATCAGCGCTCCTGAAAGGAGACCTGACTGTCCTGCTCTGGAGGCAGTCGGGGAATGTTTATCTTTGTAACTAGGTGCCTGGCTCAAAATTACAAAAGACAGATGGGTACAAAATGTCATATCCAGAGGCTATTTCATCCCCTTTCATACCCACACCAAACCAACAAAAGGGACCCCAGACATTCCACCCAGTCTATGGGATGCAGCAACAGTAGAGGTTCAAAAACTGTTAGAAAAATAGTCATCCAACCAGTCCTGGCAGACCAGCAAGGATCTGGAACTTACTGAAGATTCTTTTTAGTGCCAAAGAAAACGGAACTGGAAACCAATTCTGGACCTCAGCAGACTCAAGTATTTAGAAAAGTCAAAGTTCCAGATGGTCACGCTTCAGTCAGTACTTCCGTTCATAGGGAAAAACAATTGGATGTGCTCAATAGATCTTCAGGGTGCGTACTACCATATCAAAATGGCCAGGCCATCCAGAGATCACCTGCGTGTCAGGCTGGGAGCCAGTCATTACCAGTTTCGTGCCCTGCCCTTCAGTCTCACTACAGCCCACAGAGTGTTCAACAAATGTATGGCAGTGGTCATGGCTCACTTGAGACATCAAAGAATCTGGGTGTTTCCATATTTGGATGACTAGCTCCTCACTGCACCCACCAGGCATCAGCTTATTCAGGTGAAAGACATTACTTTAGCTCTCTTCTTTCAACTGGGCATCACAATAAATTCAGAAAAAGTCTGCTTTATTGCCATCGCATCATACAGTATTTATAGGAGCAGACTTAGACACAGTCAACATTTCCTTAAGACTGCCTCCCGAAACAGTGCTTGCCTTATGACATCAAATTTTAGATCTTCTTTCAAAACACAATGCACCAGCATCGCAGATTCTCAGGCTGCTGGACAACATGGCAGCAGCTATCATTGCAATACCTCTGGCGAGATCACACATGTGCATTCTTCAGTGACTGCTATTCACTCAATGTACTTTTCAGGACTTACCAGTAAATCACCCAGTTCTGATAACCAACTCTTGCAAGAAAGATCTTCGGTGGTGACTGATGTCCGAATCTGTGACCATGGGATGTCCCTTTGTCCTTCCAGTTCCAGTTGCAACGGTGACCACGGAAGCCTCCCTGATTGGGTGGGGGGAGCATTTTCAGGGACGTACATGGCAAGCACACGAGGCTCAATTGCATATAAACGTCCTAGAGATGAGAGCGGTTCTCTTAGTGTTGCATTTCTTTCAGGACTCTCTTCCTCTGGGCACAATTGCAATCCAGTCAGACATGTCCGTAGTCTGGTACATAAACAAACAGGGTGGAACCAGATCTTACCCCTATGTCGAGAGGCTCTAAGAGTATGGCAATGGGCAGAGTCCACCCAGCGCTTTCTGATAGCAACGCACATCCCGGGAAAATCCAACGTGATAGCGGACAAGCTCAGCAGGGCAATTCTGTTGCCTCACGAGTGGTCCCACAAAACTAAGTCACGGAAATGATTTTCCACAGATGGGGCCAGCCTTGCTGCGACCTCTTTTCGACCCGACAAACACCAAATGCAGCAACTACTTTGCCCTAATCCCTCAACAGGGACAGTCCCCGAGGGGCGCACTAGTGCAGGATTGGCCCCCAGGACTCCTTTACGCCTTCCCTGCCTTTCCCTTGATTCCCCAAAGTTTTGCAGAAAGCCAGTTTTCTGAGCGGGACACATCTTATTAGCCCCATATTGGCCTCGTCAAATCTGGTTCCCCTTTCTGAAGCCTTATCTAGTAGAAGAACCTTGGATCCTGGTCCCAGTGCAGGGTCTTCTGACCCACTCGTCAGGAGCTCTTCACCCTTCATTTCAGTCCATCAAACTGACAGCTTGACTGCTCCAGTTCCCAGAATAGCCAGGTTCCAAAATTTATCAGCGGAAGCTCAACATATTTTGTCCTCACATAAATCTTCAACCAAGAAACTGTACCTCAGTAAGTGCAAGCAGAATAACATTGATCCCTTTCTGACCTCTATTTCTAATATCTTAGAATTTTTGACCAAACTGTTCAATGAAGGAGCTGCAGCAGCAACCATTCATGTGCAACTGGCTGCTATATCCAGTTTCCATATAGGTGAATGAGGAAACGGTATTATGTCTCACATGTTGGTGAAGGCTTTTCTGAAGGGTATGACGCATCTAAAACCACCAATTCGATCACCTACCGCTCCATGGAATCTGAATTTAGTCCTATCCAAGATTATTCTTCCACACTTTGAACCTTCTTCTTCCTGTGAGCTGAAATTCCTTTCATGGAAGACCATTTTCTTGGTGGCCATTACATCTGCACGCAGAGTTTCAGAGTTGCAAGCCCTTTCAATTAAGCACCCATATTTGATATTCTACAAAGATAGGGTTTCCCTCAGGATGAACCCTTCTTTCTTACCCAAAGTTTGTTCAGAATACACCCTTAAGCAAGTGATTGAATTACCTGTTTTCTTTCCCAATCACACTAATCATTTGTAATATATGTTTCACAAGCTTGATGTCCATCGACAGCTTTGTTTCTATTTAGACAGGACAAAAGACCATAGGAGATCTGATCAATTGTTTGTCTCCTTCTCAGATAACAAGACTGGTGCAGCAGTATCTAACTCTGCCTTATCTAAATGGCTGTCTGATTGCATATCCTTCATATACCACACTGCAGACATTTCCTTAGAGAATAAAGTCAAGGCTCATTCAACCAGAGCTGTTTATACTTCCATAGCCTTTTTGGCCAGACTACCAATTGATTCTATTTCTGCAGCTGCTACATGGTCTAGTCCACATACCTTCATAACTCACTACAAAGTAGACAAGGCCTCTAGGGACAGGGCTTCATTTGGATTTGCTGTCCTTAGACAGGTACTCCCGTGAGACACCCAAGATTGTGGTGCTGGGCACTCTACCCATCAGTAACAATGAAGGCGAGATTGATCAACTTCACATAAAGAAGAAGTTATGTACTTACCATAATGTTCCGTGTGAGTTGTTCTCGCCTTCATTCTTACAACCCCCCCCCCCCCACCCCCTTCCAATGTCTGGAAGTTCGAGAGGGGCTCTATGTTTGGTTTTGGTTCTTATGAGGAGTTTCCTCTCACAAGTTGTCTATGTGATTTCCTTTTGATATCTGATATAGGTATTAGCATTAGTTGGCAGCAAACAAGATCTGGGGAAGGTGGAGGTGCATTATGAGATAGGGTTTTCAGCCTCGAGCTGTTAGAGACCTCAAGCTTTGCAGATAGGCCGACTCGGAGCTGAGGATCGGCTCCGAACTCATCAGTAAGAATGAAGACAAGAAGAACAGCTCACATGGAACGTTATGGTAAGTACCTAACTTCTTTTTAATTTCCTTCCATACAGATAAGGCTGAAGTTTCAGCAGTGCCCACACTATGGCTAGATATTCCTTTTCTACAGCTGCATAGCATTCCTCCCTGGGCTGGAGCCTATGATTGAGATGTACTAATGGGTGCTCTTCCCTCTCTGAGGAAACCTGGCTGAGTACAGCCCTCATCTCATGGTTTGAAGCATCCACCTGCATAACAAATTATTTGCTGTAATCTGGACTGGCTAAACATGGGGTCCTCCCAAAGCTCCTTTAAGCTTGTGGAATGCCTGCTCACATGCTGGGGTCCACACTACCTTATCTGGCCTGTTTTTCCTTGTCAGGTCTGTGAGGGAAGTAGCTATGATACTATAACTGGGAACAAACTTTCTGTAGTACCTTGCTGTCCCCAAGAATGCCCTCACCTGCTTTTTGGTAACAGAGGCAGGCCATGCCTGAATGGCTTCCACTTTGGCAGGTTCTGGCCTGATCTCACCACTTCCCGCTCCCAGGTAGGAGACCTCTACCATACCCATCTGACATGTACTGGGCTTTAATGGTCAACTGTGCCCTCTGTAGTCTGCACAAAACCTCCCTAACATGCTGAAGGTGCTGTTCATAGGTACATAGGTAGGTACTAGGCTATCAGCCCAAAGGCCTACGTAAGCCTAGCCAACAAGGTTCCCAGGCTTACACCACCCAAGAAAGTTATTTTCCTGTGCCACTGTCGAGCAGAGACACAGAAGTGATCCCCGGAGTGTATTTCCTATTTCCCATCCACTCATCAAGATTTTTCTTGAAGAATGCTAATAAAGAACTTTGCTTGACATAGATGGGTAGCCTGTTCCAGAGTATGGGAAGTCTCTGGGACAGGAATCTATCCCTCCAGCATGTCCTGTTTATTGTGGTGACAAGGTTTAGATCCCTAGAACATGTAACTCGAAGGGATTGGGATTTCTTTAGGTGTAGCATGTCCAAAAGCTCTGGGTTTGACATAGCTTTATATGTTAGGCAGATATCACCTCAGAGTAGGCGATATGCAACGGAGTAAAGCTGGAGTTTTTTGAGGCGGTCAGTGTAGGGCATTTGTTTGAGGCCAGTAATCCTCTTTGTGAGGTACTTCTGTGGCCTTTCCAGCTGCTGCAGATGTCTTGTGAGGGACATTCCAAAAGGGGTGTTGTACTCTATAATGGGTCTAATGAGTGTCAAGTAGAGGGGAACAATGACCTCTTTTTTCCTGGATGAGAACCCTTTCATGATGAGGTGTGCCATGTAGAAGGACTTCCTGACCACTGTGGCGATGTGACTATCAAAGGAGAGACTACTGTCCACCTGGGTCCCATGGTCTCTTATCACACATTCGGTGTTAAGTAGATTGCTGCCTATGTAGTAGTTCATGGGTACAGAGTTTTTACCAAAGGGGATGACACTGCACTTTTTGGCATTGAGCTTGAGGCCATGGCTCTGACACCAGGCATCTGTCTCAGTGAGGCCCTCCTATAGGATATCCACATCATTTGGGGACTTGACTATGGCTCCTAGTTTGCAGTCATCTGTGAACTTCGTTAGCCAGAAGCCTTCTGTGTTAGCCTGTATTTCAGAGAAGTAGATACCAAACAGGAGAGGTCCCAGGATGGAACCTTGTGGTACTCCACTTGTCACTGCTTTGAGGTCAGATTTGGAGTCTGCAACTTTTACAGTGTGGTGTCTGTCAGTGAGCCAGTTGGCAACCCATCTTGTGACGTAGGGATTTATACCTAGTTTAGCGAGTTTAGCTATAATTCCAGAATAGGGGATGGTGTTGAAAGACTTGGCGAGGTCAAGATAGGCTGTGTGAACCACCTTACCCTCATCTATGGCTTTGGTGACTACCTCAAAGAAGTCGATCAGGTTCAGTAGGCATGATCTTCCTTTCACAAACCTGAACTGGGTGGGATCCAGAGTTTGGAGGTTACCAATGTCTTTGTTTGTGAGTTCCATGATGATACGTTCCATGGCCTTACAGACCAGGCTCGTCAGGCTAATAGGTCGATAGTTCCCGGGATCAGTGGTGGCTCCCCCTTTGTGGAGTGAGATAACTGTTGCTGTGCGCCATTCAGTGGGCACAAAGCCTGATACGAGGCTATTATTGAACATGGTGCTTAAATAAATAATAAATAAATAAAAGCATGGAGTAATCCTGTACAGAAAAGGAATCAGAGGAAATAGATACCTGATCAGAAGACAAGTCTGTAACTTGTTATTTGTAACTTGTTATTTGTACTCATTATAAATCTCTTATGTCCATATGTGGAGCTTTTCTCCCCGGGCCTCTGCTGAAAATGGAAATATATCCAGTCAGACTAGCCCGGTTAACAAATGTAAAATAAAATAATAAATAAGTGGGGAGCCAGTTTGTTCTGAAGTTCGTGTAAAACGCAGCCTGGGATGTTGTCCGGGCCCATGGATGCTGTGTTTTTGGCTTTAGAGAGTGCAGCTTTTACCTGCGTAGTTGTGATTACAGGGACTCTGCATTCTTCCTGTATAGATATGGGCCCTTTAGGGGGTGAGGGGAGGGTAAAGTTAGCACTGAACCTATCTGCCAGGATGTTAGCAATATCAGTTGATTCTGTAATTTTCGTGCCATTGTGCTGTAACTCAGAGCAGATCTGGGTGTTGCCGTCAAGATTCTTGACATAGCTATAGAATGCTTTGTGGCTGTCCTTACAATTAGTGGCGATTTTGTTTTCATAGCTAGCTTTGGAGGATCTTATAAGGGATCTCAGCGTCTTACTGAGGCTGACCAGGGAGCTCCTCCACTCATGGGATTTTACTCTCTTTTGCAACAGTTTCTTTTATTTATTTATTTATTTTACATTTGTTGACCGGGCTAGTCTAACTGGATACATGTCCATTTTCAGTAGAGGCCCGGGGAGATAAGCTCCATGCCAAACAAAAAATAACCAAAACATTTAAATTTAAAATAACATTACAGGTTAAGACAGAATTATAAAAGAGGTCTGAATACCTCACATTGCAAAATGCAGGTATAATACAAAATGCAGGTAGAATATATACTATACCTTGGGGAGATAAGCTCTGAGGATAAAAAAGAAATAAATTTGTATTTACAATGAACATTGCAGGTTAACACAGAAATTATTAGAGAGGGCAGAATACGTCTTAGTGCAAAAGGCAGTTACAATGCAAATTACAAAGAGGGCAGAATACTTTGCAGTGCAACAAGTATGTACAGTGCAAATTACAGGTAGAATGCAGAATATAACAAAAAAGGAAGCTTATTGTATAATTATATTAATAAAGAGTTGTCACACTATAAGTCAGCTCAGAGGATGAAAAAAGGTTAGGTATAGGAAAGGTATTGTGGTTAATAAGGAAAGTAGAACTTGTTATTGAGAAGTAAAGGGTAGGCAGTGCCTAGTTTGAATAGAAAGATGATTAGTCAGGTTTAGTGCAGGGGTATACCCAGTGTGTTCTCAGGAAAAGTTTCAGTCTGTTTTTGAAAAGTGATGTAGAGGAAACTGAGGAAAGTTCACTGGGGAGAAGGTTCCAAGATTTTCCAACAGTATTAGTGAAAAGAGAATCCCCAGCCATGTTATTAGATTTAGAGGTATTTACAAGAAGTTTATGTGATGAGCGCAAGGATTTCAGATTATTATAAGGGATGAATGATGGTAAATAGTATAGGAGTACTGGAAGGTTGGTAAAGAGTCTTATGGGCAATGGTTAGTTGGTGGAATTTAAGCAGATTCTGAAGTTCTAGACATCCTAATTGCTTAAGATTATAACAGTGGTCGGTTCTAAATGGGTTGCCTGTAGCAAATATGGCAATGTTATTGTAGGAGATTTCCAGTTTGGTGAGGTTATTTTTAGATAGATTAGTATATATGGGTGAGGCATAGAGGAGTGTAGAGATTAGATGAGTGTGAGCAATAGTTATTCTGGCTGTTGGTGAAAGGAAAGGTTTGACCCTGTAGAGAGAGCTGAGTTTTTTATTAACGGTTTTTATAGTGTTGTTGATATGGATGTCAAAGTTAAGATTGTTGTCTATGGTGATACCAAGTAGTTTGGTAGTTGGGTCAGGTGATATGAGTACCATTAGTGGATGTAACTGAGAAATCTATTGGGGAGGACTTATGAGTAGGATTAAATAGGAGGAGTTTAGTTTTTTTGGGTTCAAGAGGAGGCAATGTTGTGTAAATCATTGTTCTACTGTATTAAATACCTTTTGGGTAAGGGAGTGAAGTTTGGAAGTGGATGCGGCTGTGAATATAAGTGTGGAATTGTCTGCATATTGAATGTATGTAGCTTGGGGGATTGCTAGATGAAGGTCATTAATAAATATGGAGGAAAGAAGGGGTCCTAATATTGACCCTTGAGGGATGCCAATGGTAATGGTCAGGTGGGTAGATAGACTGTTGTGCCAAAGCACTGCCTGTTGTCTGTTTTCTAAATAGGACTGTAACCATTTTATAGTGAGTGCATTTAATGAGAGGGATTTGAGGATATTTATAAGTATTTTGTGATTAACCATATCAAATGCCTTGGACAGATCGATAAATAGTGCGGAGGAAAGCATATTGGAGTTACGTTTTTTGTTAAATTCAGTCAGTAAAGGAAAGTAGGGCAGTAGTAGTGCTGTGGGAAGGTCTGAAACCATGTTGACAGCTGGAAAGTAAGTTAGTTTTGATTAGGTGGTCTAGCAATTGCTTATGGATGCATTTTTCCATTAGTTTTGCCAAAGGTGAAAGTAGGGCTATGGGACGGTAGTTGGAGAATTCAGTAGAGTTTCCGTCTTTATGAAGGGGAATAATTTGGGAGACTTTCCAGATGCTAGGGCTTTGTCCTTCACTGATGGTTCTATTGATTTAAATGGAAATGGGATAGGCGATGGATTTGGCTGGTTTCTGTAGATATTCAGCAGGTATTTGGTCTGCTGAAGGAGAGCAAGGTTTTAGTTTTTGGATAAAGATGAGAATATATGTTGTAGGGACTAGTTGAAAGAGAAATGGAGGGGGGTGTTAGAGCTAGGTAAAGTTATTAGGTGATAGCTGACTGGTAAGTGTTTGAATGGCGTCAGTGAAAAAGGTATTGAAGGCATTGGCAGTATGCTTGGGATTCTCTTGGTCTGTGCCTTGTGGGTTAGGTGTAATGTATTGACCTGGGTGTAGTAGTTGGTTAATACTTGCCCAGAAGTTTTGTGGGTTATTATGTTTAGTTTGCTGGAACTGTAGGTAGTAGTTTCTTTTATCAGACAGTATACCATTCTTAGTGTCATTTCTCAGCTGTCTAAAGTTTTGTCGGTCTACAGGGATTTTAGTCGTTCTCCATTTGGCCCAGTATTTATTTCTGAGGTGGATTTTTTGTTTGGTTTCTTTTGAAAGCCATGGGGCAGATTTAGTTTTAATTCTAATAGTGCGGTTTGGTGCATGATCATCTAGAATGGCTAGGAATTTGGAATTAAAGTATTTAACAGCTTCCTCCAATGGCAGGTGTTTTAAGGGAGACCAGTCACATGCTCTTAGTTCGCTTTGAAAGAGATCAGGGTTAAAGTTTTTCTTGGATCTAATATTCCTGAAAGTTGTACAGTTTATTTATGGCACGGGACCACCAGATTGGCTTCCTTTTTTTGAAGGATAGCGTCTTGGTTCTGTTTGGGATAGCACGATCCATGCACTCGTGTAAGTGCTTATAGAGTGCATTTGTGTAGGATTCAGCAGTTGTAACTGTATTGTCCATCTGCATGGGTGTCATGAAGTTCACCACTTCTGTCTTAAGAAGCATGAAGTTGGCTTTGGAGAAATTTTTTACCGTGGTTTCCTTAATGGGGGGTGGGGGAGGGATGTGGATATTAAGGGTGATTAGCTTATGGTCGGATCGGTCCAACGAGGAGTTGACTTCAGGTTCATAGGTTCATACTAGGCTATCTGCCCTAGGGCATTTTTAAGCCTAGCCAGAGTATGTTTGGCTTTTGCCATCCATTTTAAATTAATTTTGCTATGCCCTTTTTCGAGGTTAGTATACTGTGCCTCTGTCTAACAGTGACACAGAAGTAATACCCGGGGTAAACCTATGATCTCCCATCCTCTCATCAAGATTCCTCTTGAAGAGAGTCAATGAGGGACTCTGCCTAACCTGGACTGGGATTTTATTCCAGAGTGAAGGGAGCCTCTAGGTTATGAATCTGTCCCTCCAGCATGTCCTATTTATTTCAGTGTTGAGGTTCAAGTCTCTCGAGCGTGTAGCTCGATGGGATTTGGATTTTTTGAGGTGCAGCATGTCCCTTAATTCTGGGTTGGACATGGCTTTATACGTCAGGCACAGGTCGCCTCTGAGCAGGCGGTATGCCACTGAGTAGAGCTGGAGTTTCTTTATCCGGGCAGCATATGGCATCTGTTTGAGCCCTTTGATCCTCTTGGTGAGGTACTTTTGGGGTCTTTCCAGTTGCTGCAGGTGTTTGGTAAGGTACATCCCAAAAGGGGCATTGTACTCGATTATGGGCCTGATGAGGGATGAGTAAAGAGGCACGGTGACCTCCCCTAATCTTGATGTGAATCCCTTCATGATTAGGTAGGCTATATAAAATGTTTTTCTAACCACTTTAGCCACGTGGTTGTCAAATGAGAGATTGCTATCAACTTGGGTCCCCAGGTCCCTAATTACTTCTTCTGTACTTAATGGATTACCACCTATGTGGTGATTTGTGGGCACTTTGTTTTTGCCAAAGGGGATGACTATACACTTTTTGGCATTTAGCTTGAGGCCATGGCTCTGGCACCAGTTGTCTGTTTCTATGAGGCCCTTTTGGAGGATGCTTGTGTCGGCTGGAGAGTCGATTATGGCGCCCAGTTTTCAGTCATCTGCGAACTTGGTCAGCCACAGTCCTTCCGTGTTGGACTGTAACTCAAGAAATATATACCGAACAAGAGAGGTCCCAGGACTGAGCCTTGTGGGACGCCACTTGTAACTGGTTTGGAGTCTGACATGGCTCCAGCAATTCTAACCATGTGGGTTCTGTCCTTGAGCCAGTTTGCAACCCATCTAGTGACATAGGGGTTTATATTTAAGCTGATGAGCTTATCTATAATGCCCGAGTGGGGTATTGTATTGAAGGCTTTTGCGAGGTCCAGGTAGGCTGTGTGGACCACCTTCCCTTCGTCAATGGCCTTGGTGACTGTTTCAAAGAAGTCGACCAGGTTTAAGAGGCAGGATCTGCCCTTAACAAAGCCGAACTGGGTAGGATCCAGTGTCTGTAGGTCCTCAATATCTTTATTTATGAGGTCCACGATGATCCTTTCCATAGCTTTGCAGACCAAGCTAGTCAGGCTTATGGGGCGATAGTTTCCAGGGTCCGTTAAGGCACCACCTTTGTGGAGAGGGACCACTGTTGCTGTACGCCACTCTTTGGGTACATATCCTGTAGTAAGGCTGAGATTGAACAGTAGTTTTATGTTTGGGTTTAGCTCTTCTTGGAGTTCATGTAGGAAGCAGCCCGGGACACCGTCTGGTCCCATTGATGCTGTGTTTTTTGCTTTGGAGAGGGCGGCTCTTACCTGAGCATCTGAGATGTCAGGGGGGCAGCACTCTGCTGGGATAAATATTTGCCCTTTGGTGGGGCGGGAGAAGTTTGCGCTGAACGTGGCAGCTAGCATGTTGGCAATGTTTGTGGGTTCGTGTATTTTTGTCATTTTGGACTAATTCTGAGCATATCTGGGAATTCCCACCCAGGTTCCTAACATAACTAAAGAAAGCCTTGTGATTATCCTTAGTGTCCTGTGCAATTTTTCTCTCGAAGCTGGCCTTAGACGATTTTATGAGTGCCCTTAGTTTTTTGCTAATACTGATCAGAGATGCCTTCCCTTTTTGGGATTTTGCTCTATCATGTAGTAGCTTCCTCCTTCTGTTGTATAGTTTGTTTATGGCTGGGGTCCACCAGACAGGACGTCTGCCTTTGGAGGATTGGGTCTTGGTTTTATTTGGGATTGCATGATCCATGCATTCCTGAAGGTGTTCATAGAATGCATTTATAAATGATTCTGCGGTCTGGGCCGTATTTTCCACAGGCCCAGGGGCTTTGAAGGATTCCACCTCGGTTTTGAGGAGTGTGAAATTTGCTTTAGAGAAGATTTTCACTGTGGTTTTCCAGGCAGGGGGTGGGGTCGGGATGTGAATATCCAGTGAGATTAGTTTATGGTCTGATCTTACCAGTGAGGGATACACTTCTGGTCTGGAGCATAGAGTCCCCATGTTGGTGATGATCAGGTCCAGTATGTTTTCCCCTCTTGTGGGTGTGGTGACAAGTTGTTCCATAGCATTTGAGTTTATGAATTCTAGAAACCTTTGGGCTAGGGTGTTGGAGCTAGAGTAATGCTCCCAGTCTATGTTTGGGTAGTTGAAGTCGCCCAATATAATGGTGTTTGGAGAGAACTTCATATTTTCCAGTGTTCTCAGGAAGGCTGAGTGGGGTTCCTGGGTTTGGGAGGGTGATCTGTAGCAGGCTATAAACTGGAAGGCAGTTTTACCCACTGTTTGTTGCACATGGATAGTCTCTGATGCTTCGTGCTTTGCCACCAACCTGGAGGTGTGGGTATCTTTGATGAATATCGATACTCCCCCTCCTTTTGTAGTTCGGTCCAAGTTTTGGGGCCGAAAAGCATGGTATGAGATATAACCTGGTAGTGCTGGGGTGCTCTCGGGAGCCCTGAAGCAGGTTTCTGTTACTGCACAGATATCAGTGTTCTCCATGCTAAGGAGAGTTTCGAGTGCATGCATCTTGAGGTTTAGACTTCTGGCGTTGAGTAGCATTAATCTTAGTTTCTTATCCCTTGTGATACCTATGGAGGTGGGTTTGTCTTTTGAGCCTTGCCTAAAAAAGGCACTATGGGGGTAGCAAGAGCCTTTGCCAATATCCGAAAGCCCAGGGGGTGACGGGTGCAAGCCATCTCTAGCAAAGCATCGTGGCTTGTTGAGCATATCATCCCAGGCTGACAGGCACTGGATCCCCTTTGAATGACACCAATACTTAAGCCAATTGTTGAAATTGATCATCTTGTCTTCATATTGTGGCATCATTCTTGGTGAGGGTAAGATGCTACTCAAGGTCAGGGTCATACCGGCCTGGGCTACATGCTCAGAGAGCTCCTCTATGTCTCTTTTCATGTAGTCCAGGGAGGTACGTCTCAGGTCATTCACACCAGCATGGACAATGACTGAGTCATATTTGTACTTGCCTTGGAGTGACCTGAGTGCTTGTGTTATGTGGCGGATCCTAGGGCCCGACAGGCTGCTCACCGTGACCTTCTCCTTGTTCAGCCTGGTGAGCGGCACGTCAGTGTGCCTGACGATAGAGTCACCTATTACAAGTGTATCAGGTGTGTTGTTTAGCCTTAAGGGCTGGGACTCTTCGGCACACTGGCTTTGTGAGATATGTGTTGCACATGTTTTGTTTTGGGGTAGCGGTTGCTTGGGTGTCTGCTTTGGAGGTCTCTGCTGCTTAGGCAGATCTTTATTTAGAGCCTCCGTTTTTGTGAGATTATGTGTTTGGTTTGCTGTCGTGGTAGGTCTATGTGAGACTGGAATTGTAGTGAGTGTTGTTTCCTTCTCCTCCTGACTGGTTATGCCAGTACTGAGTTGAGAGAGCTTAGCCTCCAGTTTGGCTATATGGTTGCATTTCTCACATGTGTTGGAATTTGTTGGGAGGAGGAGGAGAGGGTTGTCTGTGTACATGCGGCAGTTGTACCATTGCCTCAAGATTCCCAGATTCACCAGCTGGACTGGAGAGGAGATTGGCAACTGACCTTTGGACATGCTAGAATAATATTGGGAATTCCTTTATAATTGAAAACAAGGGCCAATGGGGAACAAGGTACTCAAGGGGAGTTTGTGAGGGTGTAGTGTTTTTAATTTTTAGTGCTGACTTATATAATTGGTTTACTGAGCAAGTGCCAGGTAACTTAAGTGCAATGTGTTACAGGTAACTTCAATGCAAAAATGACAAACAGTAACTTTCTTTCAAGTGAAACAAGGAAATAAGTACAGTAAGCAATGCAGATATCACTAGGGATCCACAGAAGCGCTGAGAAGCCACGTTTTAGGTGGAATTAGCGTTCCAGGGAAATAACAAGCAAACAAACAACAAGCATACAAACAAAGCTAGATTCAGCAGGCCTGGATCTAGTCTATGCTACAGCAAACAAGGTGTACCAATTTCAGTAAGAAACAGTTCAAATATGCAGGCACTATAAACCTTTAACCAGAAATTCCCAGCACAGAAGGGCAGAGTCCAGCCTCTCCTCCCACAAGAGTGCAGACCACGAACCTTCTTAATGTAAAATAACTGGCCTGAAGCCCAAGTGCTTAAACCAGAACTAATGCACTTTAAGAATAACAGACACTGAGCTCTCAATCAGCAGTTCCCAACTTAGAAGGATGAAAGCTACCTGGCCTGCCACCACAGTGCATGTCACAAACCTTTCTAATGTAAAACAACTGGTCTGAAGCCCAAGTGCTTAATCCAAAAGACATAGAATGATAGCTACACTTTAATCAAGTTACTACCAAGCAGTAATAAATACAGATGAATACTTTAAAGAATGCCTGGATTAGTGCTCAAGTTATACAAACAAAGCTAGATTCAGCAGGCCTGGATCTAGTCTATGCTACAGCAAACAAGGTGTACCAATTTCAGTAAGAAGCAGTTCAGATATGCTTGCACTATAAACCTTTAACCAGAAATTCCCAGCTCAGAAGGGCAGAGTCCAGCCTCTTCTCCCACAAGAGTGCAGACCACGAACCCTCTTAATGTAAAATAACTGGCCTGAAGCCCAAGTGCTTAAACCAGAATTCATACACTTTTAGAATAACAGACACTGAGCCCTCAATCAGCAGTTCCCAACTTAGACGGATGTAAGCTACCTGTTCTGCCACTACAGTGCAGACCACAAACCCTCTTAATGTAAAATAACTGGTCTGAAGCCCAAGTGTTTAAACTAAAAGGCTTAGAATGGGTTACACCAAGCAGTAATAAATACAACTGAGTACTTTTAAGATGACTCAAAAGCAAAATAAAGTAGGAAGAAACACAAGTACAGTAAAAGCAGATGAATTTGTTTTTTCAGAAAAGTAGCAAAAGCAGTAGTAAATACAATTCTCATGCAGTGCAGGCTGGCACACTTGAATATGTAGCAATATTAGTCCACACACAGTTTGAAAAAAATGTAATTAAATTAAAAAGGACTAAAAGCAAGTGCAGAAAGGGGTTATTAGGTAGAATGCGGTAAAGAGATGGGCCTGGGGGAGTGTCTTAGATCAAATCTACAGTGGGGCGGGCACTGCAAAAGCCACCAAATTTAAAATACAACCAAGAACAGGGAGGGGGGGAACAGTTTCAACGCAGATGTGAGGAATGTGCAAATTATAAAGCCAAAAAATATATACTGATCTCTATATGTTTGCAGAGCAGTAAGACAACAGATATCTAAGCAAACAATTTAGCTCTATAATCATAGCCGGCCTTAGGCATAGGCCAACTAAGCGGCCGCCTAGGGCGCCGCCTTAGTGGGGGCACTTTACCAGTATTTATTTGGTGTACATAGACCAGGATGGGGGCACTGAGTGGTGTGGTGGGGGGTACTGTTGTGCCCTCTGCCTAGGGCACCAGTTGACCTAAGGCCACTCCTGTCTATAATACAGAATAATACAGAAAAATGTACTCAGCTCTATATATTTGCAGATAGTTCTGTAAGGCTGTCTCTCAAACTAAGGTTCCAGTTTGAATTCAGATTGTTAATTAACAGGACACGCAACACTAGCTCAATTATATCAGCTGAAGACAAGGCAGGAAATGAGGGGGGTGGGGAAAAACAGTTTCAACACAGATGTGAGGAATGTGCAAATTATAAAGCCAAAAAATATATACTGATCTCTATATATTTGCAGAGCAGTAAGACAACAGATATCTAAGCAAACAATTTAGCTCTATAATACAGAAAAATTTACTCAGCTCTATATATTTGCAGATAGTTCTGTAAGACTCTCTCTCAAACTAAGGTTCCAGTTTGAATGCAGATTGTTAATTAACAAGAAACACAACACTAGCTCAATTATATCAGCTGAAGACAAGGCAGGAAATGAGGGGGGTGGGGAAAAACAGTTTCAACACAGATGTGAGGAATGTGCAAATTATAAAGCCAAAAAATATATACTGATCTCTATATATTTGCAGAGCAGTAAGACAACAGATATCTAAGCAAACAATTTAGCTCTATAATACAGAATAATGCAGAAAAATATACTCAGCTCTATATATTTGCAGATAGTTCTGTAAGGCTGTCTCTCAAACTAAGCTTCCAGTTTGAATGCAGATTGTTAATTAACAGGATACACAACACTAGCTCAATTATATCAGCTGAAGACAAGGCAGGAAATGGGGGGGGGACAGTTTCAACACAGATGTGAGGAATGTGCAAATTATAAAGCCAAAAAATATATACTGATCTCTATATATTTGCAGAGCAGTAAGACAACAGATATCTAAGCAAACAATTTATCTCTATAATACAGAAAAATATACTCAGCTCTATATATTTGCAGATAGTTCTGTAAGGCTGTCTCTCAAACTAAGGTTCCAGTTTGAATGCAGATTGTAAAATTAACAGGACACACAACACTAGCTCAATTATATCAGCTGAAGACAAGGCAGGAAATGGGGGGGGGGGACAGTTTCAACACAGATGTGAGGAATGTGCAAATTATAAAGCCAAAAATATATACTGATCTCTATATATTTGCAGAGCAGTAAGACAACAGATATCTAAGCAAACAATTTAGCTCTATAATACAGAATAATACAGAAAAATATACTCAGCTCTATATATTTGCAGATAGTTCTGCAAGGCTGTCTCTCAAACTAAGGTTCCAGTTTGAATGCAGATTGTTAATTAACAGGATACACAACACTAGCTCAATTATATCAGCTGAAGACAAGGCAGGAAATGAGGGGGGTGGGAAAAAACAGTTTCAACACAGATGTGAGGAATGTGTAAATTATAAAGCCAAAAAATATATACTGATCTCTATATATTTGCAGAGCAGTAAGACAACAGATATCTAAGCAAACAATTTAGCTCTATAATACAGAATAATACAGAAAATTATACTCAGCTCTATATATTTGCAGACAGTTCTGTAAGGCTGTCTCTCAAACTTAGGTTCCAGTTTGAATGCAGATTGTGTGGAACACCGGTCACTCATGTTGGTAATGACTAGGTCTAGGATATTGTTGTCCCTGGTGGGGGTGTGGATAAGTTGATCCAGCGCATTGGAGTTTATGAATTCCAGAAAGCGTTGAGCTAAGGAGTTGGTGCACGAGTAGTTTTCCCAGTTAATGGTGGGGTAGTTGAAGTTGCCCATTATTAGGGTGTTTGGTTGAACCCTAATATTTTCCAGTACATCAAGAAAAGAGGAGTGGGAATCCTGGGACATGGTGGGGGATCTGTAGCAAGCTACAATTTGGATTGCAGTTTTTGCCCAGAGTTAGTTGCACTTGGATAACCTTGGATGCATTATGTTGAGCAACTAGCCTGGAGGTGTGGATATCCTTAATGAATATGGACACACCTCTGCCTTTGGTGTTTCGGTCCAGGTTACATGGCCGAAAAGTGTGGTATGAGTTATAGCCTGGTAGTGCAGGGGTGCTCTCTGGAGCCTTGAACCAGGTCTCAGTCACTGCACATGCACAGATATCGATGTTCTCCATTTTAAGGAGTGCTTCGAGTGAGTGCATTTTGAGATTTAGACTTCTAGCATTGAGTAGCATTACCCTCAGATGTTAAGTTGTCAATCTCGCCTTCATTCTTGCTGGATGGGTTCGGAGCCGATCCTCGGCTCCGACTCGGCACTTGCTTTAGCTTAGGAACTCCTTTTACCAGCTCGAGGCAACCCTATATCCCATGATGCAAGGCGGAACTACCTCAGATCTCGTTTGCCGCTTAGCGAAAGAGGTCTCCTTTACCAGCAGAGGTAAGTGAATTTCTTGTCAAAGAAAGAGAAGCTTAGTTAGGGTTTTATTTTTCCCTTTTAGTCATAGTATAGTCTGTAGTAGTTTTACAGCCCACCCTATTCCCTTGTTTTTTAAAAACTTTTATACCCTTTTTAAACTTTTAGCGTAAAGTTTTAGTTAGGCCTAAAACCCCAGTTCTTAATCCCTTCCTGTGTGTTTGTGTAGGGGATTAATGGGGTTTGTGTGTGTTTTCTTCCTCCTAGGATATGTCTAGGGAAGGCAAGGTCTCAGGCTTCAAGAAGTGTGACTCGTGCTGTCAGAAAATGTCTCTGACAGACGGTCACACTTCTTGTGTTTATTGCCTGGGGCCTTTGCACCTGCAGGACTCCTGTGCTTTGTGTCACTCTTTTAGCCAGAGAGTCCTGCAGGAGAGGAGGAATAAACTTATCCTCCGTGGCTTACTTAAGCCAGAAGGTTCTCCCTCTAAAGCAGGGTCTGGGAAACCTTCTAAGCCACCGAAGGCTCAGGCTTCAGTTTCCAAGCCTCCTCCGTGGCTCCGCCCGCTGGAACCGATGTATCTGCCTCGAAGTAGTGGGTTCGTGCCGCTGGCTCGATACCTTATCTACTGTAGCCTTGTCGGCTCCAGCCGGAGCCGACACCTTATCCAGCATCGGAGCCGAGAAACCTTCGGCTCCATCTGGTGTTCAGGGACTTCGCCCGATGGCTCCGTCCCGAAGAGATCTCGGTCCCCTTCATTACTGAGTATCCACTGCCCGGGTCTCCACTTTTGTCGGAGCAGAGCCATCGGAGCCGATCTTCGAGATCTTCCAGGCTGTCTGACCACAACTTGGAGAGGGTGGTTAGCAGGCTGTTGAAGTCTCAGGCACTGGCCCAAATGCTCCATAGCCCGTCTCAACAGACTTCGGCTATAGCCTCACCCCTTGAACTTCCTCCTCCGACTCCACTTCAGAGTTCGGAGCCGGAGCTTCTCGACAGCGACTGTTTCGTGCCGGAGCCGATACATCCTTCGGCTCCGTCATCCTCGGCTCCGATCTCCTCCTTGAGACCTTCCTTGGAGGGATCCGGTCGTCGGGTTTCCCTTGTCGGCTCCGAGGGGCTAGTGGCATCGGACCCTTGTCCGACCCCGCCTCCTCTCGGGCTTCGCTTTGTAAGCTCGGCGCCGACATCGGCCTCGGAGCCTTCCTCTCAGTGGAGCCGGGCATTCCTGTTTCCTCGAGCGGGATATTTCGCCTCCCGGGAGGGAGCCTTTGAGGTGATGAGGAGTGTCCTAGCCTCTGAGCCTGGTCAACGGTCCATCCCTCTAGCTCCTCCCTCATCAGTGCCTGCAGACGCCTCTTGCCAGCCTCTTGCTCTCAGGCCCAGGGATCCATCGCCCCAGGTTTCCCCATTGGGAATTTCCTCCTCTTCCGAGGTTTCTCCTGATCCTGCAGGGGAACCCCTCGGAAGAGGACGGTAAGAGGAAACACACGGACTCCCTGAGTCTACTACATCAGATACCAACTTAGATGAGTCGGAGGGTTCCCCACGGTCCCCTCTGAGGATGTCTCCTTTCAGACATCCTTGAGCTCCTCAAACAGAGGGGAATTGGCCCTCCATTGACCCCTCCGAGGATGAGTCGGTATACCTGGAGGCTTTGGATCCTGACCTCCACCTCCTGGGTGTCTCCGCCTTTCAACCCACTGATGCAGGTAGTGGCTCGAAGGCGTGGCTCCAGATTCTGTGGAACCTGTCCCCAGGAGACCATCCAAATTCATCACGGCCCCTACGGACAAACAGTTCCTTTCCAAGGGTGTCTCTGTGGATGCTATGGTGGTGGCGGCCACTAAGAAGGAACTGGCGGATCCTTCAGTACCTGTCCATCCTCCTAACAAGGACTCTAGGACCATGGACAGGTATGGAAAGCGGATGTTTTCTTCAGCGACTTTTGCTATGCGTTCGCTGAATTATCTTTGTCACTTCACCAGGCTTCAACGAGATATTCTCAAAGAACTGGGTGAAGTAGTCCAGGATCCTTCTGCTGCTGGGGCTCAGGAAAAGATTGCATCGCAGCTTGCAATCCTGAATTCCATATCTAACTCCTCCATGTGGCTCATATCCTATGCTGCCGATGGAGCGAGCAGGGCCGCAGGCACAGGAGTTGCTCTTAGACGCCAAGCCTGGATGCGGCTTTGTAATTTTGCGGACCCCTTTAAGGCGTCCTTCACTAATACCCCCTTTGATGGTTCGGCTTTGTTCGGGCCTCAGGTGAAGGATACCTTGACCAGGTGTGAGCAGGACGGTAAAACTCTTTCTGCCGTTGGAGTCCAGTTTTCCACTCCTTCTAGACCATATCCCAAGGGTCAGAAGGGGGGGAAGATGTGGTTCCGAAAAGCCCAAGGAGCTACACCGGACGCACATGGTCAGTTTACCTCCAGAGGCAGAGGGGGTAACAATAATAGACGCCGCCCTAGAGGCAGGGGGGGTCCTCAGAACCAGGGCAACAGGGAGTCTCTTCCTGAGAAGCCCTTTCAGCATCCCTGAGGTGTTGCCCGAATGTCCACCCTTGGAGGCAGTCGGGGGAAGGATTTCGCTGTACCCAGTAGCCTGGCAATCCCTATCTCAAGAGAGTTGGGTACAGTCGATCATATCCGAGGGTTACAAAATCCCCTTCAAAGGTTTCCCGACTCTACAATCCCTTCCAGACATCTCACCCGGTCAAAGGGATTTGGCAGAACAGGAGGTTTCAAAGCTCCTAGAAAAAAAGAGCCGTCCAGACTGTGCCAGCAGACCAGGTAGGATCCGCGTCTACTGAGATTCTTTTGGTCCCCAAAAGGACGGAGATTGGAGACCAATATTAGACCTGAGCAATCTAAACAGATTTGTCAAGAAGGCAAGATTCCGGATGGTCACGCTTCAGTCCATTCTGCCCTTTCTGGGCAAGGACAACTGGATGTGCTCTATAGACCATCAGGATGCGTACTATCACATAAAGATTCACAGACGCTCCAGAAGGTTTCTCCGCTTTCCGCTAGGGACCAGTCATTACCAATTCAGAGCACTGCCCTTTGGCCTCACTTCAGCCCCCAGAGTGTTCACCAAATGCATGGCAGTGGTCACAGCTCATCTGAGACATCAGGGATTCCAGGTGTTTCCCTACTTGGACGTCTGGCTCCTCTCCGCCACCACCAAGTGTCAGCTTCTTCAGTCCAGAGACTACACTCTACAGCTTTGCAGGAGTTTGGGAATTTCAGTAAATTTCGAAAAATCTTCTCTGCTGCCTTGCCAATCTATTACCTTTATAGGCGCAGAATTAAACACCGTCAAAATGATAGCCAGACTAACAGAGCAAAGAATTCTGGACATCCAAAAATTTGTTCGGCTTCTATTGCAAAGCAACAAGATCAAAGCCAGATTTATACTGAAGGTTCTAGGTCTTATGGCTGCGGCCATTGTTCTTCTACCACTGGCTCGCTTCCACATGCGTCTTCTGCAGTGGATGCTATTCACGCAGTGGTCGTACCACAGTCTCCGATGAGGCACGAAATCTTGGTCACACAGTCGCAGAGCTCATCTGAACTGGTGGATATCTTCCCTCTTCTTCATCAGGGCCGACCCTTTATTCCCTTCCTCCAGTTGCCACAGTCACTACGGATGCCTCTCTGATCGGGTGGGGGCATTATCAGGGCAGGATGGTCCACGGACATGGCAACCCATAGAATACCATCTGCACATAAATGTCCTGGAGATGAGAGCAGTGCTTTTAACGCTGCAAGCCCTCAGCGACTTTCTTCCCACGGGACTATTGCAGTACAAACGGACAACATGTCCGTGGTCTGGTACATCAACAAACAGGGCGGACCAGGTCCTATCCGTTATGTCGAGAATCTCTCAGACTTTGGCAATGGGCGATCTCTTCTCAGCGGTTTCTGATAGCAACGCACATCCCCAGCAGGTCCAACCTTTTAGCGGACAGGCTGAGCAGATCCATTCTGATGCCTCACGAGTGGTCTCTCAATCAATCTGTAGTGGATCAGATTTTTCTGAAGTGGGGCACTCCTTGTTGCGATCTTTTTGCTACTCCGCAAAACAACAAGTGCCCCGATTTTTTCACACTTTTTCCCCTTCCAGGCCAACCCCTGAGAGACTCTCTAACCCAGGATTGGCCCCGGGGACTTCTGTACGCTTTTCCTCCCTTTCCCTTGATTCCACAAGTCATTCAGAAAGCCACCGTTTTGAGAGCCAAGTTGATCCTCATTGCCCCATATTGGCCTTGACAAATTTGGTTTCCGTCTCTGCTTCGTCACCTTCTGGTGCAGCCCTGGCATCTGGACCCAGTTCCGGATCTCTTGATCCACCAGTCGGGTCAGCAGCACCGAGCCATTCATTCTCTCATCCTCACTGCTTGGTTGCTCCACTTCCTACCCTAGCCAGGCTACCGATGATTTCGGACTCCGTCAGAGACATTTTAGTGTCTTCTTTGAAGTCGTCCACTAGGACTGTTTATGCTAGCAAGTGGCGACGTTTTTCTATTTGGGCAAATTCCAAAAATATTGACCCCTTTACTGCTCCTGTACATTCGGTTTTAGATTTCCTGGCGGAGGTTTTTCATTCAGGATCCTCGTCATCTACAGTCAAAGTACAACTGGCTGCTATTTCCAAGTATCATGTTGGCTTGCATGACAATAACATTATGTCTCATAGATTATGCAAGGCATTTCTGAGAGGTGTTTTTCTCCTAAAACCACCTATAAAGCATCCTCCTCCGCAATGGGATCTAAACTTAATGTTGGCATCCTTGATACTACCTCCCTTCGAACCGTCTGCTTCATGTTCTTTGAAATTATTGACCTGGAAAACTATATTTTTACTGGCTGTCACTTCTGCAAGAAGAGTTTCCGAGATTCAAGCTCTCTGCATTCGTCCTTATTTGGTTTTTCATAAGGACAGGGTATCATTAAGAACTAACCCTTCCTTTCTTCCCAAAGTCGTATCTCAAACCAACATTAACCAATCTATAGACCTACCAGTCTTTTTCCCAAACTATTCCGACAGAGCTGAACAGAAACTGCATTTTTTGGATGTCCATCGTCAGCTCAGGTACTATTTGCATAGAACTAAACAATTCAGAAAATCGGACCAATTATTTGTCTCCTATGCAGAAAACAGGATAGGTCTTCCAGTCTCTAAAGTGACCTTATCCAGATGGTTAACTTCCACTATTTCCTATGTATACTCTCTCAGAGGCAAGCAGCTATCTTCTAAGCCAAAAGCACACTCAACCAGGAGTCTATCCACTTCTGCAGCTTTTCAGGATAGACTACCCATTGATACCATTTGTGCAGCAGCTACTTGGGCTACGCCTCATACCTTTGTCTCTCATTACAAATTGGACTTGGCCTCCAGAGATAGGGCCAGTTTTGGTTCCACAGTTCTCAAGAGTCTGTTCCATTGAGCCACCGGGATACAGGTGCTAGGACGCTGTCCCATCCAGCAAGAATGAAGGCGAGATTGACAACTTAACATTTAGAAGTTATGTACCTACCATAACGTTCCATGTTAGTTGTCTTCTCTCGCCTTCTTTCTTGCGTCCCTCCCTCCTTCCCCCTGGCCTGGACAGATCTTGAAGAGTTCCTATTAGGTTGTTTCCTCCTGAGCCTTCATATGAGGACTTCTATTAGGATCTTATGTTCCTAATTATGTTAGGATAGTTTTTAGCAGGGTAGGTTAGCTACCAAACGAGATCTGAGGTAGTTCTGCCTTGCATCATGGGATATAGGGTTGCCTCGAGCTGGTAAAAGGAGTTCCTAAGCTAAAGCAAGTGCCGAGTCGGAGCCGAGGATCGGCTCCGAACCCATCCAGCAAGAAAGAAGGCGAGAGAAGACAACTAACATGGAACGTTATGGTAGGTACATAACTTCTAATTTTTGCTTACCTGTTCCTGTTACGGTGATGAATTTATTTGAACCTTGCCTAAAAAAGGCACTATAGGGGCAGCAAGAGCCTTAGCCAGTACCCGGAATCCCAGGGATGACAGGTGCAGGCCATCTGTGGCAAAGCATCGTGGTCTGTCGACCATGTCCTCCCAAGCAGACAGATACTGGATCCCCTTAGAATGACACCAGAAGCTTAGCCAATTGTTGAAGTCAATCATTTTGTCTGTTGCTAGGAATGGCTGTAGGTGGCAGTCTCATCCAGTTAAGCAAGGGCGAAATCTCCTGTTTCTGCTAGGATATGATCTACCAGCCTCTGGAAAGTCACTGGGGCATTTTTCATCCCAAAGAGCATTTTTGTGAACTCATACAAGCCGAAAGGAGTCACAAAGGCTGACCTCTTTTTAGCACTGGGAGTCAAGCACACCTGCCAGTAGCCCTTGGTAAGATCAGTAGTGGTAAGATACTTAGCCCCTCACAGCTGCTCTAGGGCTTCATCTGTCCTAGGCATGAGGTAAGCATCTGACTCTGTGTGACTATTTAATTTCCTGTAGTTCACACAGAACCTGGTGCTGCCATCCTTCTTTGGTACCAGAACCACTGGGGAGGCCCAGGGACTGCTGGACTCCTGAATTATGCCTAATTCCAACATTTCCTGTATCTCCTCCCTCAGAGTCTATTTGACCATCTCAGGCACCCTATAACTCTATTTAATAGGCCTTTGGGGTCCTTTATCCACATGGTGCTGCACCAGGTGGGTGCACCCTGGTTTCCTAATGAACATGTCCCCAAACTCCTGTAACTCCACTCAAATTTCTCGAACCTGGTTAGGGGATAACTGTTGGAGCATTGCTACCCCTTCGACTGAGGTGTCAGTCCGAGTCTCCCTAAGGAGGTCATTCACCAGATCCCCCCTCAGACTCGTCTTGCTATCCACTGCAGCTACTCAGAACAAGGGCCTCTCTGTCATGGTAAGGTTTCATCATGTTAACACTGTACAATTTGTGCCCCTGCCTCCTGCTTAGCAGTTCTACCATGTAGTTAACATCACTGACCTTCCTTACCACTTTGAAGTGTCCCTCCTAAGCTGCCTGCAGCTTGTTGTGTCTGACAGGAATGAGAACCATAACCTGCTGCCCCGCAGCATAATCTCTAGCTTGAACATGCCTGCCATACCATACTTTTTTCTGCTGTTGGGCTTCTGCCAGGTTCTCCTGGGCCAAGCCCATGAGTTCCCTGAACCTTGTCCAGAGATTTAGGACATATGCCACAACAGACTCCTTGTGGTCTTCACTTTCACCCTCCCACTCATCACAAATCAAATCTAGAGGTCCCCTCACCCTATGCCCATACAGCAACCTAGAGGGTGAAAAACCTGTGAATTCCTGGGGCACCTCCCTGTAAGCAAACAGATGGGGCAAATGTTTGTCCCACTCCCTCTTAAACTGGTCTACAAATGCCTATAGCATGGTCTTGAGTGAAGAGTTTAACCTCTCAGCAAGGCCATTAGTCTGGGGATGGTAGGGGGTGGTCTTTAGGTGCTTCACCCCACAGTGCTTTCACTGAAAAGTCAGCAGGAATGGCATGAAATTGGCACCTCTGTCAGTCAGTATTTCTTTTGTGAAACCTACCGTGCCGAAAATCTCTAAGAGAGCATTTGCCTCCTTTTCTGCCTCAATGGAGGATAAGGCCACCGCTTCAGGGTATATGGTAACATAATCTACTACCACTAAGATATACTTTTTCCCTGTGGAACTTGGGTTACTCATAGGCCCCACAATATCCATAGCTACCTTCTGAAATGGCTCCTCAGTCACAGGTAAAGGTATCAAAAGAGCTTTCACCTTTTCTCCTGCCTTACCTACCTTTTGGCACTGCTCACAGGTACTACAGACCCTGTTACATCTCTGGAAATCCCAGAACCCTAAAAGTTCTGCATAGTACATCTCTTGCTATGCTTTATGCCCATATGACCTGCAAAGGGAATATCATGGGCTATGGCTGGAAGTGCCAGACAGTAGGCTGTGGACACTACCAACTGCTGTATTCTCTCAATCTCTAGCCCTCCCTCAGAGGTTCACTCTCTGTGCAGTAACCCTTTGTCCAAGTATACAGATCCCCCTTCCCTTGAAAATCAGGTGCCTCACTAGCTACCTACCTCAGGTCTTGTAATGTAGGGACTGAGAGCTGAGCGTGTCTCAACTTTCTCTTTGTAACCTTTCCCAACTCCCCTTCCACAGGACGTCTGGTATTCTCTAACAGTGGTGCCTTACTGTCAGCCTGGGTACTACTACTCACCTCTGCCCTTGCAGTCACTCTGTCCAAGGGAACGCCAGTGCCCACAAGCAGCTGTGGCTCACCTTCAGTCTCACTACTGCAAAGTAGTTCTCTCTCTGAAGTAACCACCACACCAGTCCTGGCTTCAAGTCTGCAGTCTGTCTAGGTCACCCCCCTCCCCCCAGGCTACCAGATCCACAGGCTTATCTCCAAGCCTGACTGCATGTATTATCAAAATCATTCCACATCAGGACAACTGCAGGGATATCCTCAAACACACCTACTTGCTTGCTTCCTTTTCCACCCTCCCAGTCAAAGTGAACCCTAGCCAAAGGTATTTGTAGTGGGGTCCCTATTAAAGCTCTGACTGGAATAGACTGCCCAAGCAAGTAGTGCTCCTCTTTATCCATTGCAGGCTTCACAATGGTTAGTTCAGAAGCTGTGTCACTGTTAGCTGTGGCGTCTTTTCCATCAACTAAGATAGGATATAACCTCTTGTGGTAGTTTGGTACCCTTATGGACTCCAGACAACTTATTGCTGCCATTCTGTCATTCTAACCTACTGGCTGTCCCATCTTTTGTTCCCCACCTTACCTCTGTGGACATCTCTATGCTACACAGCCCCACTTGTTGCATTTAAAACATTTAACCCTTAGTCCTGGCCGTGTACCTGAACTAGTGGCTTTCCCTGCTACTGGTGGGCTCTGTTGGGGCGGTTCAGGCTGCTCACCATAAGATCCCTTAGACCCAAGAGCAGCACTGAGTATCCTTTTCCTGTGCAGTGATGCCGTGCTTGCTAGGTATAGGTCTCCCTTTTTCCCCAACTCATCTGCGGTATTGCATTGCCTGTAGGCTAACCAGATTCTCATGTCTTCAGGCAAAGTGCTAAGGGCTTGCTCCCTTACCAAAGGTCTGCCAGTCCTTCTTAAGTGGTGACCTGACATCCACTCACCCACCTATGAAAATAAGTGCTTAACTCAGCAATATATTCACACATACTTTCATCTGCCTTGCGTCTGTGCTCACAAAACATTTTTCTATGAGCTTCAGGTGTTAACTTAAAACACTCTAACAAACAATTTTTAACTGTATTATAATGTAAGCAATCAGTATCAAATAGTTTAGAAATAGGAGTTACAGCTTTACCATGAAGGGGTCAAGAACTGTACCCAGAGCCCTTGGTCAACATTATACTGTTTGCATACCCTTCCAAACATATGAATAAAACTGTCACAATTATCACCCTCTGAAAATTGTGGAATAAATTTACTTGTCATTGTTGCTTCTGGGGTTTGTTTACTGCCTTCCCCATTACCTCCATAACCCTGGCAAAGAATTTCCTTCTCATGTGGTCTCTGTCTCTCATTCTCCTCAGCTTCTAGATGTCGCAGTTTCTCATTTTCCTCAACCTCTAGACATGTCAGTCTGTCTGCTGCTTCTGTTTCCAAATATTTGGCCTCCAGTTCGTCTCTCTAACTCCAGACAGATTTGTAAGTCCTCTGTGGAAAGGTTGAACTGTCCATTTTCTGAGAATTGTACATCCTGAAGGCCATTCTGATTGTCCTCCTGGTTGCTAGTCTGTGATGCAGCTGTGAATTAGGCTGCAACCATTTCTGCTTTAGTCAGGTTGTCATGCACCAGTCCTTTGTCGTCCCACATCTCAGCCAACTCCTCTGCTGACATTCTTGCCTGCTCTCCCTGACTAACTAAGCTAACAAAAAATAAATAAAACTATTGTGGTGTGAAACTCTGAATGTTCACTGTGTGGCTGATTGAAAGCACAAACACCTTCCTTAGTGATCACTGTTTACAGGCTACAGGAATTCAGTATCTACACTACTGAATCCTAATATGTGGATATCCCACCACTGCCAACCAATGTATGTGATGTGGATATCCCACCACTGCCCACCAATATATGTGATACCCCACGACTTGCCCAGTAATCAAGGAGCCTCAATCCTCACCACAAGCACCAGTGGGGAATGTACATTGGGAGGATGACAAGTACACAGACAGTCAAGTGCAATTTCCCTTAAGAGTACACAGAGACCACAGTCAGTCTGGGGCTGGTTTCTCCCTTTTTCTTCAGATCTCCAATAAGACTCCCCACTGGCACAGCTATAGAGTGGAGATCTCAGCTGAGTGTCCAAGCCAAGACGTTCAGCACCTTATCTGTCAAACCAGTGCTTCGTGTCCCTGCCCAAGTAGCTGACACATATGCACTCTTTGAGATTTGGTTTATACACACACACACACACACACACACACACACACACACACACACACACACACACTCTCTCTCACACACACTCACACTCACACTCACACTCACACTCACACTCACACACACACACACACACACACACACACACACACACACACACACACCTGGGAAAGGCTAGCACAGATTTACTAGCTATGCCCCCTTCTGCCCAAAATATAAGGTAGTTTTTACTGCCACCAGCTACTCCTGATCATCTACTTTAAGACCCTTGACAAAGGGTGCCCAATCTTACTGTGTAATGTTACTATTAATGCATATGGTAGTTTGACCAAAAGCAAGGCTATTAGCAGTAGCCCACAGTGCCACCAAATAAATATGCAAGCACACTCAGAACTTAAATATGTCTCAGTAATATCAGCCACAGTGAAAGGTTTAAGTATATTTAATAACAAACAATAAAAGGACAAGAAAACACTCAGTAAATAATCACAATTATTTCAGAGTTTAAAATCACAGGAAATATTTAAAACAACATTCTAGGGGTAGAATTTCATTTTCTTTTGCTTCTTTTTTCAGCCAGGTTTCAGTTAGTACGACTATATCTGGAATATGTAAATTAAGCAAGGCATGGCATTGTGGTATTTTATTGTGGGTGCTTCTAATGTTTATATGTGTAATGTTAAGGGAAGAACAAATAGTGTTATGTTGTATTGGAGGGGTATGGTTTGTGGGTTTGTAAAGTTAAAGGTTTGTGGGGAATGTAGCTGGTCCAGAATTTTGGATGTCACCACTGAGCTTTAGTTTGGGGAGATACGTTGGTTGTAGGATAAGCATTTCATTTTAATTGTTAATTTTAGCTTATGAATTATGGTGTGGTGAGAGTATAATGTGGGTGTTATTTTGCATGAATTAAAGGTTGATTATGCTGCAGCTTGTTGCATACTACAGCTAGGATAATGGTGATGGGTTGTATGGAAATGTGAAGGTAAAGTGTGTGAGTAGCAGGAGAAGTGCAAGAGTCAGCATTGAGATTGGTATCATGGTGGTTAGTTGTAGGGTGATATTTTGACAAGTTTAGGGATAGTGGAGGGAGTAAAAAAAGGGGTGATGTGTTGGGAAACAAAATGATATTGAAGTGTTGGTGAGTAACAGGGTAGAGAGTATGTTATATACAAGACGGAAGGGAGAGCTGGATAGTGGAGGTATTATAGAATGAAATATGGGACAGACTGCAAATAGTTAACATGTGCAGGTATTAAAGAATGGGACTGGTTGAGCTTTAAGACTGGGGGTTAAAATTTAGAGTAAGTGGGGTGGGTGAGAATGCGGAGTAGAGGAGTGGAGCGGTTTGTACTTGCTCAGAATGTTGTTGGACAGAATAACAGTCAGTCAGTGAATTGGGCCAAAAGAAAATAAGTATGTTTAACTATTACTGTTTCCACTTTACTGTGTAAAGCAAATTATAAAAAGCAGGAAATTAATGAGTAAGTTTACACATTTGCTATGTAGGGCACTGGTAGTTAGAACAGTTTAGCACATAAAAATAAAATGAGAAGAATAAATAAGTGAAGTGAGATTGGGGTGGTTTGACAAAAATCTACTGCTTATTTGAGAAGTGTTAAACAAATTCAAACAATGTTTAAAAAGGTCACACAGGAAAAACAATTGGTTAAAAACAAAAAAAGAAAAATCTAGCAAAGCTATTAATTCCCGCTGTGTGATACCGTAAACCTCTTGAATCAGAAGTTGGGATATTTTGTAGACACCCTTAGGTTTATGGATATCAGTTGGGTATGACTACCCTGTGTTTCCAAAAGTCAAACATTCCTCTTATGCTGTGCTGATGATGTCATAAGGAGGCAGAAACATGCATTTCCACAGCTAAGAGGGGTTTGGCTTTATTGGCCTGAAATTGTGCATAAAAAGACTTAAAAGTAAAAGAAAAAAGTCATGGACATTCAGAATTGCCATTTAGCTGAAACACCTGATATCCTTAAAGGGTAATTTACATATATCCCATGTTGCCTCTGATTCAAGAGGTTTAAGGTATCACACAGTGGAAATTCTAGCTTTGCTAGATTTTTCTTTTTGTGTTTTTAACCAAGAAGTGTTAAACAAAGAAAAAATGAAGTTAGATTAATAACAAAAAAAACCTGCTTGTTTATTACCTGATGTTTAAAAAATGGGGATTGATAAGTTTACTTACTGTGGGTCTATGAAAGACCGTTATTACCACTTTCCACTCTATGTCCCAGGTAGGAGATCTCTGCCATACCCACCTGACATTTACTGGGCTTAATGGTCAACCCTGCCCTCTGTAGTCTGCCCAATACCTCCCTGACATGCTGAAGGTGCAATATCATGGCAATATCATCCAGGCAAGCAATGGCGAAATCTCCTGTTCCTGCTAGGATATGATCTACCAGCCTCTGGAAAGTCACTGGGGCATTTTTCATCCCAAAGGGCATCTTCGTGAACTTATACAAGCCGAAAAGAGTCATAAAGGAGGACCTCTTTCTAGCACTGGGAGTCAAGGGCACCTGCCAGTAGCCCTTGATAAGATCGGTAGTGGTAAGATACTTAGCCCCTCACAGCTGCTCTAGGGCTTTATCTTGTCTTAGGCATGGGGTAAGCATCTGACTCTCTGTGAGTATTTAATTTCTTGTAATTCACACGGAACCTGGTGCTGCCATTCTTCTTTGGTACCAGAACTACTGGGGAGCCCCAGGGACTGCTGTACTCCTGGATTACCCCTAATTCCAACATTTCCTGTATCTCCTCCCTCAGAGTCTGTTTGACCCTCTCAGGCACCCTATAACCCTGCTTAATAGGCCTTTAGGGTCCTGTATCCACATGGTGCTGCACCAGGTAGGTGCACCTTGGTTTCCCAATGAACATGTCCCCAGACTTCTGTAACACTGCTTGAATTTCTCAAACCTGGGTAGGGGATAGCTGTTGGGACATTGCTACCCCTTCCACTGAGGTGTCCGTCCGAGTCTCCATGAGATCAGTCACCAGATCCCCCTCAGACTCCTCTTACCATCCACTGCAGATACTCAGCACAAGGGCCTCTATGGCATGGTAAGGTTTCTTCATGTTAACATGGTACAGTTTATTTTAGTTAAAGGTTTGCATAACAAATTGAAGTGTGTAAGAGGTGTATACTAAAAGTTGCCTATGTTGAAATATATTAGGCTATTAAAAATTTGGGTAATGCTGTTTTTAATGTATGACAGATTATACTGTAGTATCTAATATGCAAAGCCACTGACTGCATCCCTGATGTAGTGTGCATGCCTTATACAAATACTACACCAAAGCCTTGACTCCTCGAAATGAAAAAATGTGAATAAGTGCATATCAAAACACCTGTTTATGGTGGATATATATCCACAGCAGGGTAGTAGATAAGTTGTCTTTAACTTCCTTGACTTTGTCTTTAGCAGGCTACTCTTGAGGTCCAGTCGCTTCTAAAACTAGGTGACAGTCACAGTTGGATGGGTGACTGGGTCCAATTGACTGAGGAGGGGGTGTACTGGTCAAAATTTATCAAAACACGTATTTATGGCAGATATATATCCACAGCAGGGCAGTCGATAGGCTGTCGTCGACTTTTTCTTTAGGAGGCTACTTTTGAGATCCAGATTCTTGCTATTGCCTGTAGCATGCAAAACTAGGTGGCAGTCATGGTTGGGTGGGTGACTGGGTTTTTTGAAGCGGATTTTTGCTGACAAGAAGAAACTGCATATAAAACATGCCTCATGCTTTCACAATTTGTCAGAACATACTTTTAACATATGAGCCTGACAATTAAAATTTCTGAAAATTAAAGTAGCAGGAGCATGCATTTCTTCCCATCCCTATCGATAATTTTCCCATCCTTGTAAGAAAGAGTAGGATTGGTGTTAACTAAGTATTTAGTAGCTGGTTCAGTTTTGTGAAGTATAAAAACATTTGAAAGGCTTAGGAGCTTTATACATCTTTGTCTTTTTAGGGATAGCTGGCTGACTGTCAGGAAAACTGCAGGCAGCAGCACACAGCCAAATCTCATCATCTAAAGCTGACAGACCCGGAGGAATGGGTGCACATTCTGGAAAATCCTTTTGCAAGAACTCGTAGTATTTTCTGAGGACTAAGAAACCTCAGTGTGCTCCCATTGAAAACACTGTACATTCTAGCAATAGTGTCAGAGTAGGAGAAACCTCCACAGGGAGAATCAGAATCTGAGCTCTCATTTGAGTCTGAATCAGAAATGTGAGGAAAAATCCATGTATCTGTCCTTACATCTTTCTTTTCAGATTCTGAATCTTGATTCTCTTTAGGAAAGGATGAATCCATCTTTCTTTTACCAGAAAACTTTACAAGAAGGACAGTTAAATCCTTTGCTTGATTCTCATGTCTCTGTGGAGACATTCTGATAAAGAGAAACTGACTACAGGCTGGTGGAGAATGGTTGAAGGAAAAGAAAAAAACTGTGAAGTGAAATTGGCTGGGACATAATGCTCTGTGAAACCATTCAGGGTTTTTCCCAGCTGGGAGAGCTATAAAGAAAAGACAAAACCAATTAGCACTTACTAGAAGCACAGGCTGCACCATGCATTTTAGCATGTTTAACCTTTCTTTTATGTTAACTCAAGTCTGTGAGTGCAGCTGTTATTTTGGGACTTTTGTTCGTATTAGGAGGGTAAAACTTCAGTATTTGAAGATTTACATAGTTTTGTGTGTTAGTCATAAGTTAATACGTTTTAGAGGGTATTGGCAGGGTGTGTTGTTTTTTTTGTTTGAGTGCTTTCAATAAAACAAAAAGTTTTGTAAGGTGTCATAGGCTGAAATGGATATGACAATAAACAACTGTATAAAAGTTCAACCTGTCAAACAGTGTATGCATGTAACACAAAAGCTGGAACTGGGCATTTAACAAAAAAGGTGTTATGCATAAAAGGTGGGAATAATAACGTTTTAATGCAGTCATGCTTTCTGTGATGTCTTTAAATGTCAATGGTCTCACAAATAAATACAAAAAAGAAAGTGTAGTGAACTATATTAAAAATGTAGAGTGCAAATAGCTGTGTTACAGAAGACACACACAGAAAGAACTAAACATGTGAATTTGATAAAGAAAAGAAAAAAAGCGGAGTACTTCTATTAATTGCAAGAGGAGCTCCAATAGTGATAGAAGAGAATAAAAAAGATAATGGCAGATTTGTAGGGCTAACGGGCTACTGGCAAGGGAGGAGGATTACAATGGCATGTATTTATATTCCACCTAAAACTGCTGTAATGGAGATTAAGAAAACTGTGGGAGAAATTATCAGTTTTCAGCAAGGAATATTACTTATAGGTAGGGACTGGAATTTGATTTATAACAGTGAAGATGTGTCTGGTGGGCAGAAGGAAAAGTATAACAAAGGAGGGTAGGTTTTGAAGAAATTTGTGAAAATATTTGGCATGGAAGATATGAATTCAGTAATAGGAGATCTAATGTTGTTAATCTTCATTCATCCCTTACTGATGGGGTGTCGGTTCCGTCCTCGGAACTGAGTTGTCATTGTAACAAGCTCATGCTAGCCAAAAAACTCTTGAGCTAAGCTTTACCCATAGTGCCCCTCTCCCTGTTACCTCAGATCTCATTTGCCGCGTAGATATCAAGACGTGTCAAGCCAGCTCTCAGCTAAGTACTATAAAAATTATTATTCTGAAACCTTTTTTCCACAGAATTTCTCTCTTTTGCCTTTGTAATCTCTTCTCACCTTAGTCGGTAAACCTTTACCCCTGTTGAGTAAATTTTTTCTTACCAACTCGGTAATCTTAGTACCATCGTTGGTACAGGCCTTCCCTCTCTCTCTGTCCCCTGTCTTTCCCCTTATATCTTGAGGTAATCTATATACCATTGTTGTGATTCTTCTTTTCTAAAGAAAAAAAAGCGCTTTTCTATTTGTCTTTCCATTTAGTTTGTTCTTTGTATTGTATTTTGCATCGTATTTTGTTGATACTAGACAAACAATTTCCTTAAGTTGTTCCCACCATATCTGAGAAAAAAGGGGCAACAAGATTCAAGCAATGCGACCAATGCGGTCGCAAAATGCCTAATTTGGACACTCGTATATCTTGTCTGTTGTCTGGGTGTCCCGCATCTCTCTGTTCAACCACCATGTAACATTTGTAAAGAGTTCAGTTCTCGTGCCCTAAATGAGAGGAAAAACAAATTGATTTTTAAAGGTCTATTAAAAACACCATTTTCAGAGGGTATTTCTGGGTCGTTGGGCTCACTCCCTCCAAAGAAAGAACATAAAAAAATAAGTTAGTCGGTTCCTTATTCACCTCATTCTGGTGATAGAATATCTGAACCCAAGCCAAAAATACCTAGATTGGCACCAGAGACTTTGGCTTTGGGGCCTCAACTGCCCCCCACAGTGCCGTCCTCTGTTCCGAATCTGCATGTATTCACTTCAGTGCTGTCTTCAGTAACACTGGCCCTGACACCAGCCACTGCTCCGATAATATCTTCTGCACTGACATTGCCTTCAACTTAGTACTTCAACCACATCCTGTTTGGCACCAACAATAGTAACCCCAGCACCGGTCACTGCCCCCCCATACATGTTTCTGGTCTTGAGACCACAGTGCTGATAGGAGAGTCTGTTCCTCGGACCCGATACTGTCCCACGACAGATCCATTCTTTGGGCAGCAATATAGCCCTTTTTTGGAACAGCCTAATTCTCCGTCAGGGATACCGATTTTACAGGAACCTCTCAGAATTGGACGTGGTGCGACTTGTGGATCAGTTGTTGATGGCCAGAGGGATTTCAACACCTTTCACAAATTCCTTCCAACTGGAGTTGGGAGTTTTTCTCCACAGACTCTTGCATATTCTCCTTCTTTGATGTCCTTGTACATATCGAAGCACCTGCACCGATGCCTGTTTCAGTCCCCACTTCTTCAGTTCCACTGGTGGACCTCACAGGGGTTCCAGAGCCGACCACTTGGTCTTTGGCTCACTCTGAGCCGAGCCATCCTCAGGATAGTGACTGGGCTGCAGGAAGCGTGACCCCTAGTACGGTGCAGATTTTTTCTACGGCATTGTCTACTACGGTTCCGAGAGTCTTGGCAGTACCAAGTCCTCTTGGGGCTACTTTCTTGGGAGTGGGCTCGTCGGAGTGGGGTGTGACTCCAGTTATGAGGTTGTCCTTCTCGGTTCCGGGATCTCATTCCTCTTCAGGTGGGCCAGCTTTCCAAGCTATGGAGAGGACCCTTGCTTCTGTAAACAAACCATTGGAGTTAGAATATCAGATATGTCCTTCCTCTGAACCACAGCAGACATAGGCCACCACATTGGGATTTCGAGCACAAGAGCTTCAAGATACCCTAATGCAGGGTGCCCTCTCTTTTGGATTCAGAAGTCCACACTGAAGCAGTACCACGTAAGAGAACATGCAAGAGGAAGCACGTGGACTCCCCCGAAGAGTCCCTCACCAAAGATATGGACTAAGATGAAAGGGAGGGGTCCCCATGGTCAGCCCCTGAGGATGTCGCCTTTGGAGACATACTGGAAATTTTAAAATCAGCGGGGAGACTGGAAGCCCACCAACCCTTCCTCTGAAGAGTTGTATTCTTGCAGGCTTTTCTTGCTCGATCCTCTACTTCTTGGGTGACCCCACCTGCAGACAAACTGGTCCAGCTCATCATGCAGCATGCATGGAAGAGTCCTGATACCGTTGATCCAATCCCCTGGAGGCCAGACAAAATTGTATCCCCGCCTGAAGAAAGTCCACACTGGTCCAAAGGCCTACCGGTAGATGCTATGGTGGTGGCGGCGGCCACTAGGAAAGAGCTCGCCAAGGAGAGCCAGACTGTCCACCCTCCCAAACTCGGGTGGTGGACAGGTTAGGGAAGCGAGTGTTTGCCTCATCGACCTTTGCCATTCGGTCCTTGAATTACTTGGCACATTTTACTAAGCTTCCGAGAGACCTAATCTCGGTACTATCTGGAACCCTAGCAGGAACAGTTTCTGATGAGGTACATGACAAAGTTGCCTCGCAGCTTGCGACCCTGGAATCCATATCCATCTCGTCCATGGGGTTAATCTGTCATGCTACCGAAGGGGCGGCTAGAGCTGCAGGTTCAGGCGTTGTCATGAGATGCCATGCCTGGATTCGTCTTTGTGACTTTGTGGACCCTTTTATGTCCAGTGGAAGCTTCCTCCCTTTTTGGCCCAAAAGTGAAAGACACGTTAGCCAGTTGTGAGAAAGACAGCAAGACCCTGTCTTCCAAAGGCATACATTTTTCCACCCCCCCAATGACCCTACTCTAGGAATCAGAGGAGTGGAAAGATGTGGCACAAGAAATCCCAGGGTCCTTTCCACGACACAAACATAGTGAGTTTACTCCCCGGGGCAGAGGGGGTAACTCAACAGGAAGACATCCCTACAGAGGCAGAGGGGTCCGCATAACCAGGGGTCCAAAGAATCCTTCTCTGGACAGCCCTACCAACACTTTTGAAGAGTGGCCCAATTGCTTTCCTCTGGAAGCAGTCGGGGGACATTTCTCTCAGCACCTCCCTGTCTGGCAATTAATAACCACAGATTCTTGTGTGCAGAATATCATAGCCAGAAGTTATCACATGACATTCAATATTTATCCAAAGCCATCAAGACAAATTTCTGATGTTCCACCCAGTCAAAGGGAAGCAGCAGCTCAAGAGATAAGAAAGCTGTCTCAAAAAAAAGTCATCCAAGCAGTCCCACCATTACTAAATAGGATCCGGATTCTACTCTAGGTTCTTTTAAGTGCCAAAAAAGCAGGCCACTGGAGACCAATTTTGGATCTCAGCATTCTGAACAAATTTGTCAACCAAACAAAATTCCGGATGGTCATAGTTCAGTCTATCCTTCCCTTCATGGAAAAAAGATGATTGGATGTGCTCAATAGATCTTCAGGATGCGTATTACCATATAAAAATGGATAAACACTCCAGAAGATTTCTTTGCTTCTGGCTTGGAGCCATTAATTACCAATTCCGGGTGCTGCCCTTTGGACTTTCTACAGCCCCCAGAGTGTTCACCAAATGCATGGCAGTGTTAACGGCTCACGTGAGACTCCAAGGATTCCAAGTGTTTTCATACTTAGACAATTGGCTCCTTAATGCGCCCACCAAGCATCTACTGGTTACATCCTTAAACTGCACTCTAAAACTAGCAAAATACCTAGGAATCTCAATAAACAGGGATAAATGCAAGTTGACTCCTTCTCAAACCTTGGAATTTATAGGAGCAACTTGAAATACCCAATCTTGCTTAGTCTCCATTCCAGATCACAGATTAAAAAGACTGAGGTCCCAACTCCGGATGATACTCTCTCAAGACTAAGTTCCAGCTCGGGCTGTCCTTCAACTTCTAGGGTCAGTGGCAGCATCAGTTACAATAGTTCCCCTGCCAAGACTATATATGAGACTTCTTCAGTGGCTCCTAATAATACAGTGGTCCCCTTCACATCATCCTATGTTCTTTCAGATCTGCATAACAAACAGATGCAAACACGATTTAACTTGGTGGATGAAGCCAGAAAAAGACCTTTAGAGTCTCTCTTTCTCCCCATCTTAGCCCAAGGCCATAGTGACCATGGGCACTTCCCTGATGGGGGGGCACTTTCAGGGAAAGACGGTCCAAGCCACTTGGTCAACCATAGAGGCGAACCTGCATATCAGTGTTCTGGAGCTGAGGGCATTACTTCTAGAGTTGAAAGCATTCCAGTCTGTCCTCCTGTCAGGAACAATTGCTACCCAATCCAGCAACATGTCAGTGGTCTGGTACATCAGCAAACAAGGGGGAACGAAGTCCTACCCACTGTGTCGAGAGGCCATGAGAATTTGGCAATGGGCGACAGCTTCCAACCTCTTTCTGCTTGGAACCCACGTTCCTGGGAATTCCAACGTGATTGCAGTCAAACTGAGCAGATGTATCCTCCTGCCTCACGAGTGGTCCCTCAATCCAATCATAGCAGTGAAGATTTTCAGCCACTGGGGCCAGCCTTGTTGCGACCTATTTGCTTCTCCATCCAATCACAAATGCAGCAGCTACTTATAGGTTCATAGGTTGGTACTAGGCTATCAGCCCTAGGGCCTATACAAGCCTAGCCATAACAATTCCCTGGCTATTTCTTCCTACATTATTTACTTTCCTGGACCCCTGTCTAGCAGGGCGACTGACGTGATCCCTGGGGTGAATTTCCTTTCTCCCATCCAATCGTCAAGGTTCCTCTTGAAGAGGTCCAAAGAGGCACTCTGCTTGACATGTATGGGCAATCTATTCCAGAGTCTGGGGAGTCTCTGGGTCAGGAACCTATCCCTCCAGCATGTTTTGTTTATTGTGATGACAAGGTTTAGATCCTTGGAGCGTGTAGCTCTGAGGGATTGGGATTTCTTTAAGTGTAGCATGTCCAACAGCTCTGGGTTTGACATGGCCTTGTATGTTAAGCAGAGATCGCCTCTGAGTAGACGATATGCGACAGAGTATAGCTGGAGTTTTTTAAGGCGGTCAGCGTAGAGCATCTGCTTTAGGCATGTGATTCTTTTAGTGAGGTATTTCTGAGGCCTTTCCAGTTGTTGCAGATGTCTTGAGAGGTACATACCAAATGGGGCGTTGTATTCTATAATGGGTCTAATAAGGGATGAGTACAGTGGGACAATGACCTCCTTTTTTCTGGATGAAAAGCCCTTCATGATGAGGTGTGCCACATAGAAGGATTTCCTGACTGTTGTGGCGATGTGGTTATCGAAGGTGAGACCACTGTCCACCTGTGTCCCTAAGTCTCTTATCACACTTTCTGTGTTTAGTGTACTGCCACCTATATGGTAATTCATGGATACATGTTTTTCCCAAAGGGGATAACAATACATTTCTTGGCATTGAGCTTGAGCCCATGGCTCTGGCACCAAGCATCTGTTTCTGTAAGGCCCTTTTGTAGAGTATCCACATAATTTGGGGATTCAATAATGGCTCCCAGTTTGCAGTCATCTGCAAACTTTGTTAGCCAGAGTCCCTTAGTGTTGACCTGTACTTCAGAGAAGTAGATGCCAAACAAGAGCGCCCCAGGACTGAACCCTGAGGTACTCCACTTGTCACTTGTCTGGAGCTGGATTTGGAGTCGGCTACTTTTACAGTGTGGGTTCTATCAGTAAGCCATTTAGCAACCCATTGGATGACATAGGGATTAATGCCCAACTTAGTAAGTTTATCTATGATTCCAGAGTGGGGGATGGTGTCAAAGGCCTTGGCAAGGTCTAGATAGGCTGTGTGGACCACCTTACCCTTGTCCATGGCTCTGGAGACTGATTCAAAGAAGTCAATCAGGTTCAGTAGACAAGATCGGCCCTTCACAAACCCAAACTGGGTGGGGTCCAGTGTTTGAAAGTTGCCAATGTCTTTGTTTATAAGTTCCATGATAATACGCTCCATGGCCTTGCAGATAAGGCTTGTCAGACTGATGGGACAGTAGTTTCCGGGATCAAAGGTGGATCCCCCCTTGTGGATTGGGATAACTGTAGCTCTGCGCCACTCAGTGGACATGAAACCTGAGGTGAGGCTATGATTAAACATGACACTTAGGTGAGGTGCCAGTTCATATTGTAGTTCATGTAGTACACAGCCCGGGATGTCATCTGGTCCCATGGAAGCTGTATTCTTGGCTTTAGAGAGTGCATTTTGTACCTGTATGGCCGTTGCCCTAATTCCCCTGCAGGGGGAGTCCCTGAGGGATGCTCTAATACACGATTGGCCCACAAGACTGCTGTATGTTTTCCCTCCCCTTCCCCTGATCCCACAATTTCTAAAGAAGGCCCTTCGGATGAGAAGCAGAGTAATCCACATTGCTCCTTACTGGCCCCGGCAAGTTTGATTTCCCTTCCTTTGGCTTCACCTAGTATGCCAACCATGGATTCTGGATCCAACTCTGGAATTGATCTCTCGCCCTTAAGGGTTGATTCACCCAAACATATCCAGTCTGAAGCTGACAGCTTGGTTTCTCCACTTCCAGTAACTGCCAAGCAGATAACCTTACCTCCCTGGTATGTGACATTCTTATGGCTTCAAATAAACCATCCACCAGGAAAGTCTATCTTAGCAAGTGGAAGAGATTCCTTACTTGGTCAAGGCAAAGAGAACTAGATCCTTGCTCAGCCCCTGTTACTGTGGTTTTGGATTATTTGCCAAGTTTTCTTCATTCAGGAGCAGCAGCCCTCACCATTAGAGTACATTTGGCTGCGATCTCAAACTTCCATAATGAATTCCAAGACTCATCCTTAATCTCCCATCGTCTCTGTAAAACCTTCTTGAAAGGGGTCTCGCATATCAGACCACCCTTCAAAGAAGGACTTCCTGACTGATGAATTCTGAAGGTGGCGAGGTCTCCAAACTTACTGGCCAGCTGACACAGCTGGTGGGAGTGTTAACTCCACTATGTCATACATTGGTGACGCAATCGCGTGGTATTCTGGGGGACCAGGAAGCATACAAACCTCGCTCAACTAGGAGAACGGTTTCAGAAGATGGAACGGGCGTTTTCTCTTCAATTTCTAGGAATACAAGGGAAAGTCACCAGGATGGATGTAGTGGTTTACCGAGGGTGTTTTTGGACTCAAATGAAAATGGGCGAAACGAGCAGACTTCAGCTGACGACGGTCAACAGATTCCTGTACCTCCACAAAGAGATGATTGTAATACTAATCTTAGACATAGCCAAATGTTTTTAAATGCTTGGCTAGGACGCAAATTGAACTTTAAGTCTACAGAAGTAGACAGTAGGACATATGGTAGTTCATACATTGAAAATATTGTTATGCTAAATGACTTGCTATATAAATACAGAAGTTTAGATTTAGAAAATGTATATTTGAAGGAATGCATTGGTATAGGTATAGTTCCCAAAGGTTTAAGAGTTTGGAAATTTCCAAATAATGTAGAACAAGATTCAGAATTTCATTATGAGTTATTAGATATGTTTAATAAGTGGGGTATGAATTTAATGAAGGCTATCATAAAAAAACAATGAAAGAAACATGGTGTTACTTATGGAAAACATTAATAAAGTGAATGAATACATTACAAATGATTTAATGTTTACAATAGATGAACATAAGAAAAAGTATTTTTAGTTAGGGAACATATTGACAATAACTGTCAACAAATCATGTTAAGAAAGAAAAAGAAAATTGATAGGGATAGGCAGGAATATCTACATAAGACACATTACCCCCGACCTAGACAAACTAATTATCGGTTTAATAGGGAGAATACGGAACCCCAAGTAAATCATAGGGAAGAACAGAATTGTTATAATAATGATGTTCAAAGAGAGGATAGGAACATTCAAAGTAATTTGCCTTCTTTGCTGGACCCTTTAGAGTATTCCCCCCTCCGAAGATCCGAAAGGATTTGGAATCAATCACCAGTGGATTATCAGTGGAACCAAAGGAGGGGGAAGGGCGGAGATGGATTTTAAATGAAACATTGTTGGAAGAAAATAACATTATACCGGAAGTCTTTAAGTACACCTAACAGGGGTTTCACATATTTAACTTTAGTGAAATATAAATAAATAAAAATAATTTTTTGTTATTATCTAAAGGGGTGGGCAAACTTTTTGATTCGTGGGCCACATTGAGTTCTAACATTTGACAAAGGGGCCGGAACAGGAGCAGATAGATGGCATGCTTTGAAAACATCACCTCATTGGGGGAAAAATACACATCTTGGGATATGGAGAAAACATGTCCCCCCTGCAGCCATTCCAATGTCCCATTACCTGGCTATGTCATCCCATTTACCATACACACCAATGTGTGTATACTGCTTTACTTCTACAATGACTTGGATTTTATTTTTACACTTTATTGAGCAATGCACAAACACCAATAGATCTCTGTTAAACAAAGCAAAACTGTCTCACAATGAAAATAGAGTTGGCATTAAAACTTCTCTGCATTCATTAAAATAGCATTGAAATCTACACCACATCCAAAGAAAATGCATCTGGCCAATGGTGGATAAAGATTACCTTTGTGCTGTTTTCAAATCATTATCCCCTTGCACACAACAAGAAAGATATATGTGTTCTTTGTTACACCTTCCTGACTTTAGTAAATTATATTCCTTGTATAATACAGCACACTTGTTATACAGAGAGAGCACGTTTTAAATTTATTTTTTGAACATTTTTTTCAGTAGGCAATAAAACAAAATGCATGAATCAGCAATGACAAAACTGCCCAATTCAGAACATTTCCATCATAAAAGTCTACTTAATTATTAACATGGTTGCCACCTTTGTCTCATCCATTTCTCCTGGCCAAAGAATAATGTATGCATGTTGCACTCTGGCCTTAATGACTGTAAATAAGAAAGAAAGGAAAAAAAATGGCACACCCACAGTAACACTTACAGATTGCTTTAATTTATAGCAAGACATAATGGGATGATGTTGTATGTGGGACTAAATATTGCACAGTCATTTTTACATCACTGACAAATCAATACAACAAATCACTACAATGAATTCCCAATGAACAAAACTGGACTCCCAATGACCATGAAACCATTTAACAGATTTAACTTTCAGGCAGGTGAGCTGGACCACTAGGACTCACTTTCGGTCAAGCCTTAATTGCAATACAACTACTGAAACCCAGTGAATAAAACATAAAAATAATTAAAAGCATAAAAATACAAATCAGACATAAATGCACAAAACTGTATTAGGTACAGCATATAAAATAGCTTAATACCTCTGTAAAACAAAAACATTAACACCTATTCTATTTTTATATGAATACAGTATAGGAATTTTAACAATGGCTTCTGAGGTGCACTCCAGTGACACTATGTCCAGGTCCTCTGGACCATATCAGTCACATTCTTTGGGGCATTTTAAATCAAAAGTAATATTAGGACTTATGGAAAATGCTGCACAGACAAGGAGGGGACTTATATATTCAAGTGCCTGCTTACATATTAATCCCTTGTGAACTGCTTCTTCTTACCTACTTAATAGTGTACTTTTAGGAGAGCTTAAATTAATAAGCTAGTAAATCATTTTACACGCAGATACATTTTCTGTCAGTGAAACTGGACATCTATTTAACTTCAGCAGATTTTGAACAGTGATGCTGCAATCTATACACACACACACACACACACACACAGAATCTTGTCAGCTTTCATAATTCACTTTCTCTCTCCAATCGCTCACACACACATACACTCTTCACCATTCAAACCTGCATTCAATCACTTTCTCTCGCTGATCGCTCACACACACACACACACACACGCACACACACACTTCACCTTTCAAACCTGCATTCACTCACTTTCTCTCTCCAATCGCTCACACACACACTCTTCACAATTCAAACCTGCATTCACTCACTTTCTCTCTCCGATCGCTCACACACACACACACTTCACCTTTCAAACCTGCATTCATTCACTTACTCTCTCCGATCGCTCACACACAAACACACACACTTCACTTTTCAAACCTGCATTCACTCACTTTCTCTCTCCAATCATTCACACACACATACTCTTCACAATTCAAACCTGCATTCACTCACTTTCTCTCCGATCACTCACACACACACACACACACACACACACACACTTCACCTTTCAAACCTGCATTCACTCACTTTCTCTCTCGATCATTCACACACACACACACACACACACACACACACACACACACACACACACACACACACACACACACACAATTCACCTTTCAAACCTGCATTCAGTGATTCACTCACTTTCTCTTTCCTATCGCATATACACACACACACACACACACACACACACACACACACACACACACACACACACACACTCTCTCTCTTACCCTGAGTAGTGCTCGGCGTCTTCTGTTCAATCCATCCTCATGTTGCTGCTGCTGCCATTAATCCTGGGCCCAGCTCCGTTTCAGGGCTCGCTGTATCCCCCAGCCTGCTAACGCCATTAATCCCAGCTCCGTGAGCTCGCTATATCCCTGGCCCCTTTGCTGCTGCCATGAATCTGTTTCAGGGCTCGCTGAGTCAGCCTTTTCTGTTCCACATGTTGCATTCCCGCTGACTGTTAACTTAACTGCCAGCCAGCCGGAAATGATGATGTGAGCTCCTTGAGCTCAATTCCGACTGGCTGGTAGCCTGACGGTGCTGACGTCATCGCGCACGTGATGACATCAGCCCCGACAGCGTGAAAATTTTTAAAAAATTATTAAAATTTATTAAATTTTTTCAAGTTTGGCGGGCCAAATCAAAACGTTTAACGGGCCGCATGTGGCCCCCGGACCGTAGTTTGCCCATGCCTGATCTAAAGGCTTATATTTTGTACCATCCAAAAAATGTGACATTAGTAGGACCTTAATTGATTTAAAAATGTATTTGAGGAAAATTAATTTTCAGTTAGTATTTGAAAAGAAAGGCACAGGAACAAATAAATGTACAAATTTACAAAGGGCAAGTGTCTTTAACCCGCCATTACACCCCCAATTAAGAAACTTGGAAATTAATATTGAACATGAGTTAAGGAACTATTTGAATAAGCACAGGTTTCCTCCAAATTTAACACACAGTGAGAAAGATATCTTACAAGAATTAAAAGGAAACAAACAAGTGAGAGTTATGAGGCCAGACAAGGGAGGGGGGATAGTTATCATGAATAATATTATGTATGAGGCTAAGATGTTAGAAAATTTGAAAGATGATATGAAATACAGAAAGGTATCTAACAATCATATTAATATAGCCTATAAAAAGATATATATAACATTAAATGATTTATTGCTAGAGGGTTTCATTGATAAAAAACTATTTTAATTTTTATATACTCCTCAACCAAGGGTCCCATCAATTTTCGGGATACCGAAAATTCATAAGAATATTCATGATCCACCGCTCCGACCTATAGTAGCAGCTGAAGGTTCAGCTACTACTTTTTTAGCAAAATATTTAGATACAAAATTAAAAGATCTGGTCATGGAAAATGAAATTATTTTGAAAGATTCCTGGAATTTTTTGAGAAACATTACTCGAAATACACAATGAAGATGTAATGTTTGTTACTATTGATATAGTAGATTTGTTTGGATCTATTCCTCACAATATAGGAACAGAATGGATGGAGGAATATTTGAGAGCAGTAGCGTGTTTGAGTAATGATGAAACACACATTTGTTCTGCACTTATGGAATTAGTACTAGAGAACAATTTTATTTATTTTCAAGGAGAATTTTATCAACAGGTCAGTGGTGTGGCTATGGGTGCTAGGTGCACCCCTATGTATGCAAATTTGGTGCTACTAATGTGGGAAAAGAAATATATTTTAAACAGTAAATATTGAGAATGTTGGATGTTGTACAAACGCTTTTTAGATAATATTGTTATTTTTTGGAAAGGAACATTCCAGTTATTTTTGGAATTTTGCCAATACATAACCGAGTCCACTGAATTTCTGAGATTTACATACAACACAGGACATAAGGAAATAGATTATTTAGATGTCACCATATATAAAAAAGAGAACAAATACAATTCAGAAGTGTTTAGAAAGCAAACTTATTCTAATTCCATTTTACACTTTGATAGTGCTCACCCCTGTCATCAGAAAAAAGGTATAATCAAGGGCCAGCTTGTAAGAATAAGTAGAATAACCTCAAACGAGGAAGAATTTATGAAGGAATGTAACAACTTAAGTAATATGTTTACTGAGAGAGGTTATCCGGGCCCTTTGATTATTCAAATTAAAAATGAAGTTATGCAAGAAAGAACAAATAGATTTGTACCCATTTTAGTTGTTAAAGAATTAAACATGGGGGATACATTTAACGACAAAAAAGAAAGTGATGATGGAGAAGATACATTTAGTTCAGCATTTATTACTGATTATAGTGGTGACTAATTTGTCAAGTCATTGAATAGGAATGGACTAAGTTTAGCAAATTGACATATTTAAAGTTGAAATTTGATACACCCTTTAAGTGTGTTTATAGGAGAGGGTTTAATATAAAAGCCATTTTGGAAAGTCAACATAAAAATAAGAGAACTACAAAAAAATGTAGACTGGGGACTTTTAAATGTGGTAGATGCACCCAGTGTCCCTATATATATATATATATATATATATATATATATATATATATATATATATATAATAAAGAGTCTATTAGTTTAACCTCTAGGAACAAGATTATTACAGCAAAACAATACAGTAATTGTGAAAGTATGGGTGTAATATACTTAGCTTTGTGTACATGTCAAGCGTTTTACATAGGTAAAACATAGAGAAAATTAAAAAGGAGAATATGAGTGCATTTAAATGCTATACGTACACAGAATATTAATAACGCTTATATAAACACAGTATACAATGTGACATGATGAACTATTAAGTTTTTTATACTTGAAGAAATTCCTAAAGATGTGAGGGGTGGTATGTAGGAAACTAAGATTGAGTACAGGGAATTATACTGGCAAATTTACTTAGAGGCCAGTAGATTCCCTGGTTTAAATGATGCAGTTTCCCTAGCCCCAGTTCTTAAATTAAGGACAGCTAGGCTGAATCAATAACAAACACAAAAAAAAAACATTATTTACATAATTTTATTTATATTAAACAACAATAACAGCATTTTATTTCTTAGTTCATTCAGTCTTTTAAATGAATTAATATTACCACTAGAGGGAGCTATTTTAAAGTAATAATGATATTTTATTTATGTATTTATAACAGTGAATGATTAAGTTTTATGAATTTATTTCACTTTTATAGTATAGATAGATTTTTATAAAGTTATTTATGAAGTATATATTAAACAATGATATGGTATATTTAGATAAAATTTTAGAACACAGTATTTTAATATATGTGATGTTTTTTATTGGTTGGTTTAAATTAGGTGAGGGTATATAAGGCTATTGGTGTTTTGTCATATTATCTGATGAAGTAAGTGACGAAAACGTATTGTGGATGCTGCTGTCATTAATGCACTTTGGAGAGCCTTTATTGCTGCATTAAAACTGTTTCGGGAAGATTTGTTTGCTTGTTCTTATTTGGTGACATTCGTAGTGCTGAAGGATTGGGTTTCTGGTTTTATATGACACTTTATCTTCTTTATTGGTGTTTAATACCTTTATCACTCATTACAAATTGGATTAGTTCTCCAGGGGGAGTGCATTCTTTGGTTCAATGGTAATCAGGAACATCCTTCCATAAGGGCCTCCCAGGACATAAAGTAGCTAGGGACTCTGTCCCATCTGTAAGGAATGAATGAAGATGAACAGCATCAGATAAAGATGTTATGTTCTTACCATAACGTTCCATCTGTGTTGTTCATCTTCATTCATTTATTATGTCCCACCCTCCTTCCCCTCCAGGGGGCTCCTGAAGGTTTGGATTTGGTCCAAATCCCGCTTTAGGAGACTTGCTCAAAAAAAGCCTCTGCTTTCCTTATCGCTGGCAAACTCAATCTGAGGTAACAGGGAGAGGGGCACTATGGGTAAAGCTTAGCTCGAGAGTTTTTTGACTGGCATGAACGAGCTTGTTACAAGGCTGACTCGGTTCCGAGGATAGACCTGACACCCCTTCAGTAATGAATGAATGAAATGAACAACACAGATGGAATGTTTTGGTAAGACCATAAATTCTTTTTCGGAGTGAATTTACATATTATTCCCAAAGATATAAAAACTGGGCTAGGCTAGACATAATTTACATTTCAGAGGAACATGTGCCTTTAATTGAAAGTCTTGACATGCACCCCCCAGTAACTATTTCAGATCATCCGCCAATTGTTTGTTTGTGTCTTTTAGCTTTTCCTGGTTAGGGGTCGCCACAGCGGAACTCTGTTCCGCTAATGATTGGCAGTAGATTTTTACGTGCTGGCTTGCCGGGCCTAACGCACAACCTTCAATAAAGGAACGCCCATTCACGCATGTTGCCACACAGAAGACAATCTAACTGAGAATCGAACGGGCAACGTCTAACTGTGAGGCGACAACGCATAACTAAAATAAAAGACAGAGTAATGAAATAAAAATGAGACACTGGCACTTTCTCACCTATCTGTTGAAAAGAGAGGAATTTAAGGAATGGGTAGTGGAGATTTTTCTGGCGGTATTAGAGAGGATAGAAATTTCTTCTGAAGATGTAGCTAAGGAGTGGGATAAAATTAAGCGGGAGTTTAAAAACAGGATAGAGATAAAAGAAAGGGAGCTATGGTTAAAAACTAATAGGAATTATTTAGATTAGAGGGACTGACAAATGTTAATGTATTGCAAAATAGGAGGAGTCTCACAGAACAAGAAGAGGCTCAACTGCAGAATGCTAAGCTGAAAATAAGGGTTTACCTCGATAATATGCACGAGTTTAGAAAGATTGCTGTTAAGCAACTGTTTTTGATAATAACAGTAGAGCACAAAAACTTTTAGAACAATGACTCAGGTAACAGAATGTAGTAGGGGTTATCGCCAAGCTTAGGGAGCCTATAACAAGGAAGATTACAAGAGATTCTGTAGAGGTATTGGAAATAGTTGGGAAATTCTGTGAAAGTCTCTATAAAGCAGAGAAATATGAAAATCAAGAAAATATACAAATGGAAATGTTTATGGAAGAATTAAATATGCCAATGTTAGCGGTAGATGAGGCTCAATTACTAACGGTTAGGATAGGAGGAGATGAGATAAAAACTGTGATGTATAACCAATCTACAGTAAAGTCCCCAGGAATAGATGGTATTCCTGTGGAAGTTTAGAAGCTAGGAAGAAAAAGACTGATAAAGATCTGGAAGGTTTTGTTTAACAGTATTTTAAGAGGAGGAGAAGTACCAACATCTTGGAAGAAAACAGTGGTAGTTGTAATATCTAAAGAGGGTAAAGAGCCATTAGACCCAAAATGTAGAGAAAAATGTTGTAAACTCGGATTAAGACTGGTCAAATATGAAAAGGTAAACACAGAAGTAATTCCAACCAGTCAACCACAGCAGTTGCTCTGTAAAGTCATGGAATTTATTCAAAGAAGGAAAATAAAACCATAAAAGCAAGGCTAAAACACACATAAGTGCTTTCACACCTTTCTAAACAAGTGTTTCATCAGATCTAAAAACGGTTACAGACAAACCATCTTTTAAACAGTTACCTCACCATGTCATGTTATATAAGAATTGGTCTTAAAGGGGCAGTTCGATGAAGTCCCTTCATACAGTCTGCATGTAATTCTAGAATCCACTTCATCTCTCTACATTCTGTTTTATTCATTAGATCACTTTTTCTATTGCTAGGTGTAAGTAATTCCAAAACAAAAATTTAAAAGTAAGACTAGTGTCATTTTCTGTAACAAGTTTATACAGTGCATTACGAAAATCATTCTTCCTGATGTCATTTAAATGTTCTGTAATTCTGTCTTTCAAACATTTGTTTGTCTTACCTACAAAGTGGGATTCACATTTCACACAGAATGACAAATATACTAGATCTTGACTTCTGCAATTTGCATAAAAATGAAAGACATAACTATTCTTATTCACTGGATATACATAGGAATCACTGCTATGAATATATTTGCACATGTTGCAATCTCTACATGGAATTGTACCACATGTATCAGAGATAGAAACCTTCTTATTAGTGGATTTATAACACAGCAACTGTTTTAATGATCTATTGCTCTTATAGTAAAACTTGGGTGCATTACCAAGTACTGACCTGCACCTGTCATCAGATACAAGTAGTTGCCAGTTTTTACTAATAATATTGCAGATAGTGCATGACTTATTCTACAGATGTTTGAACTTTCTTAAGCCAGAGCCTCTTGCATCAGAGATCTTTCTTTCACTATTCACTACTCTATCAGGGAAGTAAGGTTTAGCAGCATCCCTCCTGTGTTGGAGGACCTCATCACAGGCAGCCTCGACCTCCACATCATGGCAGCCTCTACATTTAAAGTCACTTTTAAGGTTCTTAAGTAAGTCTTACATAATTCTATCATCAGCATTTAAATGTGCATATCTGAAGAACTGTCCTTTTAGCACATTAGTGTGTACATGTTTTGGATGCATGCTGTTATGATCTAAAACATTATTCTTACTAAACTTACACTTTCTGTTATGGACCAGTCATTACCAATTCAGAGCCCTGTCCTTTGGACTCACCACAGCCCCCCCAGATGTTTACGAAATGTATGGCAGTGGTAGCAGCTCAATTCCTGCTACAAGGGTTCCATGTTTTTCTATACCTGGATGATTGGCTCTTCATGGCTGCCACAAGGCATCAACTATCATTGGCCACCAGGCATGCGATCAGCCTTTTCCAGCATTGAGGCATCACGGTGAATCTTCCCAAGTCCAGTCTCATTCCGAACCAAAACCTGGAGTTCATCGGGTTCCAGCTGGACATGATATTGGAGACTGCAGCATTGCCTCCCCACAGGGTCCAACTCATTCGAGATCAGGTCTCTCTTTTGCTAGAGCTAGCGAGCCCCTCGGCTCACTTGATTCTCTAAGTATTAGGTTCAATGGAGGCTGCCATTCAGTTGGTGCCTCTCGCCAGGTATTACATGTGAGTTCTCCAGTGGACTCTGGCAGTCCAGTGGTTCAGTCTGTCTCAGCCAATGTCCATGACTATAAAGTTGACTCAGATGTTCGGGAATCATCTTGCTTGGTGGCTTCAGTTTCAGGACCTATTTCTAGGCAGGCTATTTTCTCTTCCCTGCCAAAGACCACAGTGACCACAAATGCCTCCCTGTTGGGGTGGGGAGGGGCATTTCCAGGGCAGGACAATTCAAGGCACTTGATCCCCCACAGAGACCTGATTGCACATAAACATCCTGGAGATGAGAGCAGTCTTTCTAACATTGCAAGACTTTCAAGAATGCCTTTCTGTGGGTACTTTAGCAATTCAGATGGACAGCATGGCAGTTGTCTGGTATATCAACAAGCAAGGGGTCTTATCCTCTGTGCAGAGAGGCCATGAGAATGTGAGAATGGGCAATGTCTTCCAGGTGCTTTCTTCTTACAACTCATATACCCGGGAGTTCCAGCATTTGGCCAACAGACTCAGGAGGTCCATTTTTAGTCTGCATGAGTGGTCCCTGAATCCGTCAGTGGCAAGACAAATCTACAACCGGTGGGGTAATCCTTGCTGTGATCCTTTTGCCTCCCCAGTCAACCACAAATGCAGCAATTACTTTTCCCTGATCCCCCCATCAGGGGGAGTCACCTAGGGAGGCTATAGTTCATGATTGGCCTCTGGGTTTCTGCCATGCTTACCCTCCTATTCCCCTAATACCCAAAGTCCTTCAGAAAGTTTGATGCCTGAAGACCCCCTCTCATCCTCATTGCCCCTTTCTGGCATCATCAGGCATGGTTCTCCTTCCTGAGGTCTCATATGAAGTATTCACCTTGGATACTGGATCCCATTCTGGATCTTATTTCCCATCCCTGGGGGCCTCCACTTCCCAGTCTCTGGACCCTTCGTCTAACCACATGGTTTCTCCAGTTCCAGTAATCCTTTCACAGTCCAGGCTTCCTTCCCCAGTGAAGTTTTATTTTGGCTTCTCAAAAACCATCTATGAAGAAGGTGTATTCTAGTAAATGGAAAAGGTTTTCCATTTGGGCCATACAATGAAATCTGGATCCTTTTTCAGCCCCTATTCCTGATATTTTCCTCTTTTATTTTCCCTTTCTCAGGATGGGGCGAGTTTTTCTACCATTAAGCTCCAGTTGGCTGCCATCTCCAATTTCCTTATTAGCGATGAACCAATCTTTTCTTCCAGACTGTGTAAAACCTTTCTGAAAGGGATTTTTCTCCTTAGATCTCCTGTTAAGGATCCATCCCCACCATGGGATTTGACCTTGGTGCTGCACTCCCCAATGCAGAAACCTTTTGAACCAGCTGGTTCATGTGATATTCATTTCTTTTCCTGGAAGACGTCCCTTTTAGTGGCTATTACTTCGGCCAACAGGGTCTTGGAACTCCAGGATCTGTGCATTAAGCCTCTGTTCATGATCTTCCATAAGGACAGGGTGTCCCTTAGAACAAATCCTTCCTTCCTTCCTAAAGTGGCATTGGAAGGTAATCTCAATCAGTTGATTCATTTACTGGTCTTCTTCCTTAATTACTGTAATAAAGGGGAATATGTCTTGCATTGTTTAGATGTCCACAGACAGTTACATTTTTATCTAAAAAGGACTGAAGAGTTTAGAAAGTCGGACCAACTCTTTGTGGCCTTCTCACAAAACAGAAAAGACCAAGCAGTCTCCAAAATGACTAGTTCCAGGTGGATTGCTAGTTGTATCTCTTCCATTTAGAATTATCCAGACAGGTTAAGGTGCATTCTACTAGTCTGTTGCTACGTCATCGGCCTTTTTGGCTAGACTTTCCCTTGATGAAATTTGTGCTGCTGCGACTTGTTCTAATCCACATACTTTCATTTTGCATTACAAATTGGATTTTTATCTAGAAACAGGGCCGCCTTTGGTTCCACCGTGCTCCAGCATATCCTTCCTTGAGGCCTGCCAGAGTTCATAGTAGCTGGGGACTCTGACCCATCTGTAATGAATAATGACACAGATGGTATCAGATAAAGAGTTATGTACTTACCATAACTTGGCATCTGTGCTATCCAGTGTCATTATTCATCACATTCCCGCCCTCCTTCCTCCTTCCTTCTGGAGGTTCTAGCGAGTCTGCATTGGCTTATATTGGGTGAGAAAATATTTGACCTTCTATTGCAGTTGTTTCTGTGTTTCTCCTAATTTAGCAACTTGATCTGATAGTTAGAAGGTAGCAAGGGATTATGGGAAAGGGAGGAGCTTGAACTCTAGATCTGTCTAAGAAGTTGCTGGCTCGGATCCGAGGTCAGATCCGAGACTCATCCGTGATGAATAATGACACTGGATAGCACATATGCCAAGTCATGGTAAGTACATAACTCTTTTTTGCCTATGTCACAAGTGATAATTCAGTAAAGGTGTTTGAAAAAATAGCTTGAATTAAATCCTGAGCCAGACCCCGTAAACTACTCCTGTTATAGACAGTTGAAGAGGAGTAGATACTTGCTTGTTTTTTTGTTTCTTTTTAACAGGAAAAATGGGGTCATCCATGTTACTAATGGCAATAGTAACATCCACAGGGATAGGAACAGCATTCTTACACAGGAAAATCTTCCATGTTCCATATCCCACGATCTACAAGAGTAGCTCTCTCTTGACCACTGAGGGGACCCCAACAGCTGTAGAGGACATGCTTAACCCCCTGTCCATGGTGTCTACAGGTGTTACACCAGAGAGATCTGGGGTAAAAGATGAGTGGTCTGAGGTACAACAAATGGCCACAGTAGAGTCCCCCATTTGTGGCTGAGGCAAATTGCTAGCTTGCTGTGGTGGCAAAGGCTGTTTGCTTATTTTTTTCTTTTTTTTGCTTAAAGAAGGGACTGACCATGGGACAAGTAGTATTTTCTATGGTAATGCTGAAAATGGTGTCTCTTTCCCATCGAAGACGAGCAGCAATTGACAGTAAACACTACCAGTTCAGAAAATTTACTTTTTGGACAGAAAAACACAGTAAATACTCATTAAAACACTATGCTAGACCCACAAATGTAAAGTAAACACAATGTCTCCACAGAAAAAAAATTTTCAGTTACTTAACCCCACTTTTAAACTGACTGACCGAAAAAATGACTGCTCTGTTTAAAAGTATGTTAGAGTCCTGAAACAGTCCATTAAAACTTGTATATTCTTATTCTTTTCACATTCTTCTGTATTCTTTTCCCATTTAAACATTTAGCTTTAAAATAACCTTCCTGAAGAGGGCAGTAATAAAACATCAACAAAATTATGAAAATGGATTTTTTTTTCTCCCAGAGGGAACTTACTTGCCCAGCTAAAGAAAGCACAAGCTGACTGTCGATCCACAAAAGCCTCAGAGGATCTTACTGTTTTTAGCTGCAGTAAAGCTCTGAAGGAGTCTATGCCCAAACATATCTTCCAGTCAGCTCATCTTAACTTGCCTGACAGTTTGGGCACATGGAAGGTGCACTGAAGCTTTGGAAGCTGTCCAGCACATACAGCTAGGGCTACTGCAGCAGTGATCATTAGAACATGTACTGTTATGGCAAGTTTACATACACCACTGCACTTTCTGAAGTTTTCTTCACTTTGACTGCTGATTTCACTCCAATAGCCTGAATAGTTATCAGTCGGAGTGAAGGGGTGGGAGTCAGCCAGAGCATTTTGAAGCTGTACGGTTTTAGTATCCTAGGCAGTATACAATCCATATAGTCAAAAGCCTACTGCAGCAGAGAGGAATTTGAACATTATCTGTTAGGGTAAGTGCAACTTACACAACTGTACCTGGTACCCATATCAGCTTTCATATAATGTTGCTCTGACATTATCCAAACTTTTAATGCCAGTTTTTCATCATCAAACTCCTTTTCCCATTTTCTGCATAGGGTTGGGGTGTCATGTCAACTGTCGGCATCTCTTTCGATTTGGGGCATCTCTCCTACCTTTTTTGATAGCTATGCCTGACTGTTGCAGGTCTTCTGTCACACAATCCATCTGTTTGCTAGTTGCCCTTGTTTCCTCTTGCTTTCTTCCTGTCTGTCCCAAATCTTCTTTATCAGATTGTCTTCATCTTTCATACACCTGTCCAAATAACCATAATCTGTTTTCTTTGACCTTCACAACAATTGGAGCTACTTTAGCTTCTGCTCTTATGTCCTCATTTCTTTATCTATCCCACAGTATGCATCCTACTACCCATCTCAAGCACTTCATCTGCATCACCTCTAGCTTCATCAACTGCTCAGATTTTAGTGCCATACATTAGTAATGGTCACACCACTGTTTTGTTCACTTTACTTTTCAGATTCTTTGACATTGTTCTGTCATACTCTACCCCTTTGTCTGCAGCCCCTCTGATTCTAGCTTTGACCTTCTCATTCAGACTTCCCTTCTCAACCACTCCTCCCAGAAACCTGAAGCTGTTAGCCTGAGCCATTATTTTCCCTTCTGTCAGTTTTCATCTTCTGATTTTCCCTATTTGTTGCAATTTCAATTGTATCTGTACTCATTTTCATCCTTTGTGACAGACTTTCATTCTTAGTTAAATTAAAAACTTTTTCTTGATGAGGGTCTTAAGGATTTTCGTATATTGACTATGTAAATGTTCTGATATGCTTGCACTTTAAGGTGTAGTATGGAAGATTTCAGGACATTCACAGTCTTAGCATGTGAAGATACTTTAAAAGTCAGTAAGTCTAGTTCTGTATTGTTAAGATCTTAACAATCTCTTATGAAGAGGTATTTATTAACCTGAAGACCTGAACATTCAGGTACTTTTGGTTATTTTCTTGGTTTACCATTGATTTCTCCTGCTGTTGGCTTTGCAGTTCCAATAAGTATTCTTATGGAATTTGTCTTATCCTATTTGGTATTCTTGTGTTTCTTCTGTCATTGCCACTGTGTTCCTTAATAATTGGAAGGTCAGCCTGGATGAAAAAAAAAAACTCCCTCTTCTCAGTGATGTGCCCCTTCTTTCATTCAAATCTTTTTAGAAACCATTTATTTCCTTTGCAGCCAATCTGTGCAACATACTTTTGGATGCATTGTAGGGAGGAGCTTCAGAATCAGAAATACTTTATTGATCCCGCAGGAAATTGCTTATGTTATAACTGCACAGATAAACATAGAGGCAACATAGACCAAACACATATATTACATAATTAGATATGACGGACACAATACTCACTTATGTCAACCTTGGCCTTCTAAAATGAAAAAAAGTCTACCCCTTTGTTGTATTGGTTAGTTCTTCTTTTGCTAAAAGTTTGTTGCATCATTGGAGACCATATTTTTACTAACTTGGTTATGTGCAGCAGTAGTCCAGAATTCTTGCTCATCTTTAAGCATATTATTCATTTTTCTGTCTTTCAGTTTTGTTTCATACTTGGCAGTGAAAACCCATTGAAATTGCCTAAACTTCCTAGTTCAGCCATCGATATCTCAAAGTCATGATCTGAAGTAGTTAACTTCATTTTATCTGTAACCTGTGGGTGTTTGGATCCGTATCGGATCCGAGCCGGCAACTTTTCGAGCATCTGCTCCGAGCTCCAAGCTCCTCCCCCTTACCCATAACCCATCACCTACCTTCCCTCAGATCTCGTTTGCCGCTTCGTGCATCAGCATCGTGATCTCTGTAGCTCCAAGTGTTGGGTTATTAGTAAGTGACTTTTTGATTGTTTTTTTTTCTCCAGGATAGTAAGTTTGTGTTGTTGTTAGATGTTCTTCATTCCACATTGCTGCAGTCCTAACTATTGGGTAGTCCGCTGTCCAGTCGGCCCGAATACCAAAGTATATGGCTGACGTCGGTCACGGCGCATTAGACTTGACGTCAGTACGTCAGGGTACTAATGCGCATGACCGACATCATATCCTCAGTCTTTTTTGCCGCATGGTCCGATGCAGAAGCAATTTTGCGAGTGCAGGTTGGCGTTCTGAAAGTTTCTGAAGTCAGAGTTTCAGACCGAATCAAAGTTGGCTAAGTACCCCGTTGGGGAATATTTTGGTTTTTTCTTGCCTCAGTATTTAACCGGATGTCAGAAAAAGTGAATAACTGTATTTCTTGTGGGAAACAGATACCTCATAGGGATTACCATACTTTGTGTATACCTTGTTTAGGGCCTGAGCACGACGTTGTTGGATGCCGCTCTTGTGCTAGATTTAACAAACGCACTATTAAGAGAAGGTTAGACTGTGCCAGGTTAGTGTTTGGGAAGCGTTGTAATTATAAAATGCCGTCGGATGCTCCGCCGCCGGCTTCGGCTAAAAAACGCAAAGCAGCAAAGCCTAGAGTGGAAGAACCGACAGTCCCAGACGTCGGTTCTTTAGAGGGCTCAGTGGAGCCGGAGGTTTTGCCAGGTGTTTCTTTGGAGTCTCAGGGAGAGACTTTACTGTTACAGGATGTATCCTCTCAGGAAGTAGGCCAGGCTGAGGGGGCTTCTCAGGTGGCTGTTCTTCCTTCTCTTCCTAAGGTGGTTAGAGCCTCCCCTTCTGTTTCCAAGGCTTCTTTGAGGGGCAGGCCAAGTTTTGCTTCAGTGGGGGTTTCTCCTAGTGCCTCAGGGTCTTTGCCTAAGAAACATATGCTTAAAATGGCAGAGGATTTGATTACTATGATAAGGGGTTCTATGCCCCCTCCTGATAAGAGGCCTAGGGTGGAACCTGAGTTTGAGAGTTTTGAGCAATGCTCGGAGGCTTCTGAGTCTTCGGCTGAAGACTTGCAGGAGTTCCCTCCTTATTCTGATTCTGATGTGGATGATTCTACTCCTTCAGCTTCTCCTCCTGAGGATTTTTCATTTTCAGAGACTCTGCATTCCATGAGGGAGTATTTTAAATGGGAAGGGCAAGATTTCTCTGATTCCAGGAAAAGGCTTAGGGAATTCTTGTTTTTACCCCAGCATAGGCCTTTAGCTATACCTCCTGTTTTGAATGTGGTGGAAGATGTTTTGCAGAGGCTTCCCTGAATCCTGATTCTTTGCCCCCTCCCCCAGTTAAACCGGATAGGGATTTTAGGGTGCCTCACGCTCCTAAGTATCTTTTAAGAGTCCTAGGGCAGACCCGAAACTGTCTCTCAGGGGCCTAAAGGTGTGAAGGCCTCAGTTGTTAAAAATCCTGTCCCTCCTGATAAAGAGGCAAGGGCTTTGGATAGATGGGGAAAGAAAGTGTATACTTCTTCCACTTTAGCCATGAGGGCGTTGAATTGTCAGTTTCACATGTTAAAATATCAGAATTATCTTCTTTCACAGTTGAAATCTACGGTGGATGCTCTGGCGGAAGGTATTGAGTGTAAAGAGTTGCAGGATTTAGTTCATGTGTCTGAACAAGTGGGTAAACATTCCTTGCAATGTGGTTTTGATGCTGTGCAGGCCTCCTCCAGGGTGGCTGCCACTGGTTCTGTTCTTCGTAGGCACGCCTGGTTGAGAGATCAGAACTTAGCTGAGCATGTTAAGACAAGGATTTTGGATGCTCCTTTACAGTCTGATGTGTTGTTTGGTTCGCCTGTGGAAGCAGTTTTAAAGAAAATGGAGGACAAGGCTAAGTCTATGCAAACTGTTAAGGATTTTTGCAGGTGCAGCCTCCAAGTTTAGTAGAAATTGGCCTGCTAAGGGATGGACTTATCCTGCTTATGATTCCCAGTCTAGGGGTAGGTCTAGATGTGGTAGGGGCAGAGCTCAAGGTTCTTTTAGGCCTAGGACAGGGAGTTCACCTGCTCAGACTTCTGGTGAGGGCAGGGGTCAGTCCTTTCGTAAGCAGACCCAATGACCTGCCTTTTCAGCTGCCAGTACCTTCTCGCCTGGCGGCACCTCTAGGAGGAAGACTGTCTCTTTTCAAAGAAAATTGGGATTTAATTACCCAAGACAAATGGGTTCTGGATATCATTCACCACGGTTACAGGTTTTATTTCCATACCTTGCCTCCTTTCAAAGGCATGCCAGACATTCCTCCTCTACAAAGAACAGAGGCTCGCAGACAAATTTCTCTGTTACTCCAAATAGGAGCCATTCAGTCAGTTCCTGTGCCAGAAAGGGGCCTAGGATTTTATTCTCGCCTGTTCCTAGTACCAAAGAAGGGGAACACGTGGAGACCCATTTTGGATTTATCTATCCTCAACACTTATCTGGACATTCCAAAGTTCAAAATGTTGACGTTACAACAGCTTTTACCTCTACTGGGCAAAGATCACTGGATGGTAACTTTAGATCTCAAGGAAGCTTACCTTCATGTGCCTATAAGACTAAGTTGCAGAAAGTATCTGCGTTTTCGAGCTGGAAATTCTCATTATCAGTTCTCTGCATTGCCCTTTGGCTTATCTACTGCTCCCAGAGTATTCACAAAGGTTCTGGCTCCAGTGATAGCTTACTTCAGGCTAAAAGGAATTCAAATCTATCCTTACTTGGACGACTGCCTGATTCTGGCTCAAGAAAAGGAAGACCTTCTACAGCATTTGGAATATGTCATAGCAGTGCTAAGATGCCTAGGGTATTCTGTGAACGAAATAAAGTCCAGTCTAGTACCCTCTCAAGACATGTGCTTTCTGGGTGTGAGACTGAATACAGCAGCCCAGATGGCCTTTCTAACCCCGGACAAACAAAAGAATCTTTCCAGTTACTTCCATCAATTATCTCTTCAGTCCGGGCTGACTGCAAGGACAGTCCTTCAAGCCTTAGGGTTCATGGCATCTTGTATTCTGGTGCTTCCCAATGCCAAACTGCATATGAGGAAGCTACAATGGTATCTCAAAATCTATGGACACAGCACTGCCAGGATTTGGACACTGTCATTCAAATAATACCTTGCATTCAAAAGGAATTTTTGTGGTGGGCTCAGGAATGTCACCTAAACAAGGGACTCTCTGTGACCCGGCCAGAGGCAAGTCAGATTCTAACGACAGATGCCTCAGACATTGCTTGGGGAGCTCATCTAGATGGAAAGTGGATACAAGACAAGTGGCCTGCCAGACTACAGCATCTACATATCAACATGAAAGAGATGTTAGCAGTCCAGTTTGCATTAATGGCTTTCAAGGAGTTACTTCTTCCAGGGCAGGTGTTGATTCTAACAGACAACACAACTGTCATGTGGTACATCAACAAACAAGGGGGACACATTCTTACCCATTGTGCAGGCAAGCAATGATTTTATGGGAGACTGCGCTCAGCTTGCAACTAACTCTTCAGGCAAGGTTTCTGCCGGAGCACAGAACTCCTTAGCAGATGTGTTAAGCAGACAAATCATGGATCCCCACGAGTGGAAACTGGATCTTCATGTATTTCAAAATTGACAGTGTCATGGGGAACTCCAGACATAGATCTGTTCGCTTCTCCACTAAACCACCAGCTGCCAAAGTTTTGCACGAAGGAATTTCATCACACAGCTTGGAAAGTGGATGCTCTTTCTTTCAGTTGGAAAAATCTTCATGTGTATGCTTTTCCACCTCTGCCTCTTCTCCCAAAGGTGCTTCTAAAGGTCAGACAAGACAAGCCAAGGATGATTTTAATAGCTCCAGATTGGCCTCGGCAGCACTGGTACCCATTACTGAGGAGTCTGGTAAGGAAGCCTCCATGGCCTTTACCCTTGATTCCACACCTATTGTCTCAGAGGGACGGTCATCTGCTCAATGTCAAGCTTCAAACTCTTCATCTAACAGCCTGGCATATTCTGTTTTGAAAGACAGCAGGTCTCAGCTTCCTCAACAGGTTTTAAATGTGATTCTGGAAGCCAGAAGACCTAGTACAAGGAAAGTGTATGCAGAAAAATGGAAGAGATTTTTATTTTGGAATGCAGCACAGAATTTGGAGATTTCGGAGCCTAATTTGAGTGTGGCTCTTCAATATCTTACTGAGTTATTGGACAAAGGTTTGTCTTTCTCTTCCATTAAGATTCATGCTGCAGCAATTTCAGCTCACTATGATTGTGACCCACCATTGTTTTCACATCCTTTATTCAAGCAATTTCTTAGGGGCAAAGAATATAAGACCCCACGTGAGCTCCTACTCCTGCTTGGGATCTCAATTTTGTGTTGGAGAAACTTACTCTACAACCTTTTGAGCCTGCAGCTACTGCTGACCTGAAATACTTGTCATGGAAGACTGCTTTTTTGTTGGCCATTACTTCTGCAAGAAGGGTTTCTGAGTTACAGGCCCTTATGGCAGTTGAGCCTTTTTTGATTTTTCATAAGGATAGGGTATCATTACGTACTAATCCTTCCTTTATGCCTCAGGTGGTTTCTAGTGTGGCTTTAAACCAAACTATTCATTTGCCTACTTTCTATGCAGATCCCCAAAATAAAGGGGAAAAGATTTTGCACACTTTAGATGTACACAGGCAATTGCGTTATTATTTAAGCAGGACTAAGGATTTTAGAAAGTCTCAGCAGTTGTTTGTTTCTTTTGCTTTGAGTTAGCATGAGGGCAAGCCTGTGTCAAAACAAACTATTTCTAGGTGGATTGGGTTTTGCATTGCATTTTGTTATTCCCATCATGGCAAAGAGATTCCAGCTGGGATTAGGCCTCATTCCACTAGGGCTACTGCCACTTCAACAGCATTTCTAAGGGGTGGCAACTAAGGATATTTTGGAGGCAGCTACTTGGAGTTCAGTGCATACTTTCTCTAAGCATTACCACCTTCCTCTCTACTCTAAGTCTAGGGCTGGTTTTGCCACAGCTATTTTGCAAGGCATGTTATCAGCTCCTGCTTCCTTATGATTTGCCAGCCTCCCTTACCTCTGCTTTGGGATTCTACCCAATAGTTAGGACTGCAGCAATGTGGAATGAAGAACATAGTACAGTTTTGTACCTACCATAAATGTAGATGTTCGAGGATCCACATTGCTGCAGTCCAATTTATCCTCCCTCCTTCCCTCTGTGTTTAGGGGTGGTTGTGTAGGTGAGATTATATTCTGGTACCTTTGTATATATTGTATATGTTTTGGTGCAGGTATGTTTGGTGTGTTTTGGTTTTGGCCTTGTCTTTTTAGGGTCTTCTGACATCTGGGGCAAGAAAAGACTGAGGATATGACGTCGGTCATGCGCATTAGTACCCTGATGTACTGACGTCAGTCTAATGCGCCGTGACCGACGTCAGCCATATACTTTGGTATTCGGGCCGACTGGACAGCGGACTACCCAATAGTTAGGACTGCAGCAATGTGGATCCTCGAACATCTACATTTATGGTAGGTACAAAACTGTACTTTCCCTATTCCTCCCCCAATCGCTGTCCGTCTGTTATATAAAAAAAAAAAAGTTTGTTTGTTGTAAAGTAGTCTTGTTCAGGCCCTGTATACCCCTTAGGTGTGCGTGTTTAGAGTGTCAGTTTTAAGTAGGTTGGCTGTGTGTGCACTTTCAAGAAATGCACAGAGTGTGGCCATAAGCTTTCACTGGCCGATGGTCACATTCTGTGTGTTGTTTGCCTGGGTGTTCCCCATCTATCTGTTCCGTGCAGCGTGTGCGCCGGATTTAACCCCAGGGCCTTGAAAGAAAGGAAGTCCAAACTGGTTGCGAAAGGCCTTCTACCTGTTTTCTGTCTAGACTCATCGGCCTCAGCCTCAGCTCATCCAGCAGTTGCTCAGCCGCCTCCTCAGGCTGGGACTCACCCTCCCACTAGACCTGTTGATGGGGAGGCCAAAGGAAACGACAGAAAAACAAGGACAGAGACAACAGGGGGGATAGGCCCTGTAAGCAGTCTCCAGAGTGGGAGCCCTTCCCTAGCCCACCTTCTAAAGTGTCTAGACCTACATCTCCTCAGCTCCACTCCCTGAGGTTCTCCCCAGAGCCGATGGAGCCCTTGGATCTGAGGCCTTCGTCTAGGTTGTCACAATGACCAGCCAGATCCGAGTCGGTCGCCTCCTCGCGCTCGACTCAGAATCTATCAGAATTGGATATGGACAGGATGATGAGATTTTTTCGGACCCAAATCCAGATGGGAGTCTTGCCCGGCCCCTTTCCCTCTGGAAGGGGGACCTCCATGTCCTTCTTTCATCCAATTTCTCCTTCCCAGATCCAGCCTGCGCTTTCCTAGCCCGCCTTCTAAAGTGTCTAGACCTACATCTCCTCAGCTCCACTCCCTGAGGTTCTCCTCAGAGCCGACGGAGCCCTTGGATCTGAGGCCTTCGTCTAGGTCGTCACAATGACCAGCCAGATCCGAGTCGGTCGCCTCCTCACGCACGACTCAGGGTCTATCAGAATTCAGTATGGACAGGATGATGACATTTATTCAGACCCAAATCCAGATGGGAGTCTTGCCAGACCCCTTTCCCTCTGGAAGGGGGACTTCCATGTCCTTCTTTCATCCAATTTCTCCTTCCCCAATCCAGCCTGCGCTTTCGGGGTTTATGAATCTGAGGATCCTTGGAGCTGGGGGGTCGGCGCTGATGGTTCCTCCAACCTCGACTCCGGCGATCACCTTGAGTTCCTCTGATCAGACCAGTTCGGATCGGGGACGGTGAGTCAGATCTGAGGGAATGGAGGTGTCTTTGGCTCCGACTTTGTTGGATTCAAGCCATTCCTTCGGAGCTCCAGCTACACCTGCCTCGGCCCCGATCCTCACGGCAGACCCAGGGAGAGCTTCCTCCTTGTTGGGTGCTAAGGAGGTATGCTCTCCATTGGCATTCAACATGGTAGAGAGGGTTCTCTCCCAAGGATCGAGACCCCAGCCTATTTCCTTGGATTCCACCCAGACTCCCCTGGATTTGGTTACGACTCCCTTCACCTTGTTCCAGGGACAGGCCATGCTAGAGGACCCCCAGGCGGTTCCCCTGGAGGAACCCCCCGTGATGCACGAGCCCTCTTCAGAGAGTCCTACTGAAGAGGGTCCCCATAACCACATCTGTAAAAGGAGGCACCTGGACTCCCCCGAGTCCTTGACAGAAGACACTGATTAGATGAAGGAGAAGGTTCCCCCAGGTCACCTCCTGAGGATGTCTCCTTTGGAGACATCATGGAGATCCTCCACCAGAGGGGAGGTTGGTCAGCCCCAAAACCTTCTACAGATGAGTTAGTGTTCCTGGAGGCTTTTGGCACTGGCCCATCTACGTCCTGGGTGTCCCCTCTTGCGGATCGCTTAGTGGATCTTATCACCACACGGGCATGGAAGGAGCCTGACACCATAGAGCTGATATCAAAATGTCCGGACAAGATTGTCCACCCTCAGACAGGCAGGCCTGGTAAAAAGGATCCCCGATGGATGCTATGGTGGTTGCAGCAGCCACCAAGAGGGAACTGGCACAGGAGAGTTCCTTGGTCCACCCTTCGGACAAGGAGTCCAAGGCAGTGGATTGATTTGGGAAGCGAGTGTTTTCTTCAGTGACGTTTTCCATCCAAGCTCTGAATTATTTGGCACACATTATTCAACTGCAGCGTGACCTAGTCACGGAGTTCGCTGAGTCACCCCCAGAGTCTTTGTCGATGGAGGACAAGCGTTTGTTCTCTGTGAAAATGTCGACTCTAAAATCAGTATCGAACACGTCTATGCATCTCCTTTCCCATGCCATGGAAGGAACCGCTAAGGCGGCTGGGACCAGTGTGGCTATGAGGCGACACGCTTGGCTCAGACTGTGTCAATTTGCGGACCCCTTCAAGGCTTCTTTCACAAATGCTCCCTTCTATGGTTCTTCCCTTTTTGTGAAGACAGTACGTGACACTCTTGTCCAGAGCGAAAAGGATGGAAAGACTTTGTCTGTCTTCGGAGTCCACTTCTCTAGCCCTCAAAGATCCTTTTCTCGGAATCAGAGAGGGCAAAAGAAGATGTGGTTCCAAAAATTGCACTTTTCCCGGGACTCTCAGGACAACTTGTCCCCTAGAGGCAGAGGGGGACAGGACAGATGCTGCCCCAGAGGCAGAGAGGAGGCCGAGGAACTGTGGGTCAAGCGAGACCTTCTCGGACAGGCCCACGCAGCAGCCCTGAGGGGTTTACTGACTGTCCAACTCTGGAAACAGTCGGGGGAAGATTATCATTGCACCCAACGGCTTGGGAGTCCATAACTGCAGATCGTTGGATGCTTCAAATAATATCTAGAGACTACACCATCCCATTTGTTACCCCTCCAGTCCAACCAGAGCGCCTCCCAGATTTCCCATCCGCTCAAAGGGAGGCGGCAGCACTAGAGATTTCCAAGCTGCTTCGCAAATGAGCCATCAAACTGGTCCTCCCAGATTAGTCCGGATCAGGCATTTACTCCAGGTTCTTTTTAGTGCCAAAAAAGACTAGGGACCTCAGGCCCATCTTGGACCTGTCAACCTTGAACCTGGCGGTAGCCAAGCAGAAATTCTGGATGGTCACCCTGCAGTCCATTCTACCTTACCTTTGAGAATGTGACTGGATGTGCTCGATAGACCTCCAGGACACTTACTACCAGATCAAGATTCGCAGAAGCTCCAGGAGATTCCTTCACTACCCGCTGGGAGCCATTCATTTCCAGTTCAGAGCTTTACCTATTGGTCTCACCACTGCCCCCAGGAGTTTTACCAAGATAATGGCAATCATCGTGGCTCACCTGAGGCTTCAGGGAATTCAGGTATTCCCTTACCTAGACGACTGGCTCCTCGCTGCTTCCACCAAGCGTCTTCTTTGCATAGCCAGAGACTCCTTCCTTCATCTTGCAGACCAGCTAGGGATCACTATCAGTGTTTCCAAGTCCCTCTTTGACCTGGTGCAGATCTTGGACTTTATGGGGGCACGGCTAGACACCCTTCAATTGAAAGTCTTCCTAACTCCAGACAGGGTCTAGAGCCTATGGGCCCATATATCAGTGGTTCTTGGCCCTAGACTACCAAAGACGGGTGACATTCTCCGAGCCCTAGGCTCTGTGGTGCCATCAATCTTGATCCTCCCCGGTGCACGTCTTCACATGCGTGTTTTTCATTGGACTCTGGCCATACAGTGGTCTTGACTAGATCTCCCCATGGAATATCTAATTCAAATCATTAAAGCCTGCATGGTGTTGCTTCTCTGGTGGCTCCAATCGCCAGAGATCTTAGTGGGACGCCCATTTGTTTAACCCACAGCCTAAGCCACAGTGACCACGGATGCCTCCCAGCTCGGGTGGGGGAGGGCATTATCTGGGGAGGACGGTCCAAGGCACATGGTCCCACATCAAGAACAGATTGCATACCAGTTTTCTGGAGATGAGAGCAGTGGTTTTAGCATTGCAAGCCTTTCACACTGTCCTTCCTCCAGGGACTATTGCAATTCAGTCAGACAACATGTCGGTTGTCTGGTACATCAACAAACAGGGAGGAACCAGATCTTATCCTCTTTGTCACGAGGCCATGAGAGTGTGGGAGTGGGCGCTCTCCACCAGTCAATTTCTGATTGCAACGCACATCCCGCGACACTCCAACATTTTAGCGGACAAATTGAGTCAGGCTGTTCTAATGCCATACAAGTGGTCTGTGAAACAATCGATAGTGGAGGAGATCTTCCTTGCGTGGGGTCAGCCTTGCTGTGATCTTTTCGCATTTCTTTCCAACATGAAGTGCAGCAAGTTCTTTGCTCTGATCCCCTCACCAGGGGACGCACCCAGAGATGCTCTAGTCCATGCTTGGCCTCCCTGGTTACTGTATGCTTATCCCCCGTTAACCCTTACTCCGAAGTTTCTTCAGAAAACTTGCCGACTGGGGTGCAAAGTGATCCTCATTGCCCCGTTCTGGCCTCGTCAGGTGTGGTTCCCCTTCCTTTGGTCTCATGTTCTAGCTCCTCCTTGGATTCTGGATCCCTGCCTGGATCTAATTTCCCATCCCGCCTAACCTGGACAGCCTCAAGCTGATGGCTTGGTTGCTCTAGTTCCCTGAATTGCCAAGACTCCCAGTCTTTCATCTTCAGTAAAAACTATGCTGGTGGTGTTCCATAAGGCCTCCAATAGGAAGATTTACCACAGTAAATGGAAACGATTCTCTATTTGGGCTTCTCAGAGGAACCTGTATCCCTTTACAGCCCCTGTTCCTGCAGTGCTGGATTTCTTAGCCAATATTTTTCAACAAGGGGCTAGTTCCTCCATGGTGAAAGTGCAGTTGACAGCTATCTCGAATTTCCATGTTGGCGAAAACATGAATGCCAGGGCCTTTTCTAGACGGTGTAATGCTTTTCTTAAAGGCACCTTTCTTTTGCGTCCTCCAATTAAGGGCTCTGTTCCTCCTTGGGACCTTACCTTGGTTCTGCAGGCTTTAGTTGCTCCCCCGTTTGAACCTGCAGCATCAGTAGATTTGAAGTTCGTATCCTGGAAGACAGCCTTCTTAGTGGCCGTTACGTCGGCTAAGAGGGTTTCTGAGATTCAAGCTTTGTCTGCCTTACTTGAACTTCCATAAAGACAGGGTTTCTCTCCGCACAGACCCTTCCTTCTAACTAAAAGTAGCTTTTGAGTCAAACATTAATCAAACAATCAACCTGCCTGTTTTCTTTCCAAATTTTCAGAACAAGGGTGAATATAAGTTGCATTTGCTAGATGTTCATAGACAGCCTCATTTTTATTTACACAGAACGAAGCCCTTCCGTAAGTCTGACCAGTTATTTGTGTGCTTTTCTAAACCCTTTCTGGGCAAAGCCATCTCCAAGGTTTCCTTAGCTAGATGGATTACACAATGTATTTTGCAAATTTATAAAGACAAAGGTCTGTCCCCGCCTGGTCCTGTTAAAGCTCATTCTACCAGATCTATGGGGACTTCTGCTGCATTTTGTTCTAGGGTTTCACTAGATGACATTTGTGCGGCAGCAACCTGGGCAAGGTCACATACCTTCATTTCCCATTATAAATTGGGAGAGCATCCTTCGGCTCTGCGGTGCTCAGGAATATCCTTCCATGAGGGCCTCCCAGGAGTTGAAGTAGCTGGGGACACTGTCCCACAGGTTGCAGATAAAATTAAGTTAACTACTTCAGATAAAGAAGTTATGTACTCACCGTAACGTTCCATCTTAGTAGTTGCACTTCATTTTTCTGCAACAGTCTCACCCTCCTTCCCCCGAACCTGTTCAAGGTTTATTATATAGTTGAGTTGTTAATTGGTTGTGTAGTGGTAAACTCGATCTGAGGGAAGGTAAGAGATGGTGATGGGTTATGGGTAAGGGGGAGGAGCTTTGAACTCGGAGCAAATGCTTGAAAAGTTGCTGGCTCGGATCCGATATGGATCCGAATACCCACAGGTTGCAGGAAAATGAAGTGTAACTACTCAAATGGAACGTTATGGTGAGTACATAACTTCTTTTTTTGTATAGATCGTTCATTCTAGTGTATCAAAAGCTTCAGTAAGTGGAGGCTAGTGTTGTAGAACAGCTCACATATTTTATTAAAAAGCTATTGTCTCTCAGACCCAAAAGGACCCTGAATACCCTTAAATACTTCAGGAATCTCTTTGAGTACTACACCTATCTCTTAATAGATATTTTCCTGTAAAAGACTCTTAAATTTAAATGCTTAAGGGAGTGTTGTGGGCTTTGAAGTCATGTGCTTGTAATGCTGTATGATAGTAAGTCTGACTGTGATTTTGAAGTACGTCATCATATTCATACTTGTGGAAAAAGTATACAAGTAATATGAGACAGGATGCATAGATGACTACATATTAAAAACTGCTGGACAGTGTGCTAGTTTAGTAGGATCTATTAAGATGCTTTACGTTTTTATGTCAGTATCCTTCCATCTAGCCATACTGCTGTTTATTTCTCATTGTAGTCCTTATCAAAGTCCATATATTCCCTAGGTAAGTACCTGATTTCATTGCATAATAAAATGAGAGAACTCTGATCAAGAGAGTTTTATATATTATTTAATTTGTAGAAACATGTTTTAGTACTGTTCTGAGTTTTTGTACGTACCAAAACACACAGATTTGCATTCTTTTTGGGTTTTTAGACAGTTGTACAAAATGTGTGATATTTCTTTCTTCTTCAGCACTCAGGGTTATTACAGTGCCAGTAGGGTTACAGGATGCTTTACCCCAGTATCATATTTCCCTTTTCACACACTACAGTTAATTTAGGGATAATTTTAGAACTGCAGTTCATGATTATTTATTTGTGTTGTAAGCTAAATTAGTGAGCAGATTAAAAGGCACATATGACAACATTTTTAGTTATATTGGATGTTTAAGTTATTTCAAATTTATGGTATGACTACACAATCACTTTCACTACTGTCCCCTCATTTTCCTCTCTTGCAGCAGTTGAACACTTTCTTAAATGCACTAATTGCTTTACACAGACTGCCTCCAGCATTTATCTGACCTTGCATCAGTACTGTTTTCATATTTGATATCACTGTTTGTTTTGCTCAGATGAAAAATAGCTTCTGTTTTCCTAATGATGGTGAATCTTCCTTTGAAGCCCACAATTAATTTCCCACATTTAGTTTTCAAGTTTAAGTAGCTTGTGGCATCTTCAATCCATATCCTTTTTCAACACTGCTGATTCTCCATTTGTCTTTGTCTTTTATGCTGTCCTATGATTTTACTGCAGTCTCTCTCGTTTGTAAATTAGCATTCACAAATGCTTATTTGTGTTCTCTGACATTCCAGATTCCACATAGGGAAAACATTTGATAACTCCTTAGACTTGTACTTTGAACAGTCCGGAGTTACTGAACTTCTCACTTACAATTTTTGATAGATTTCTGAAGTTAGATGAACATCTGTGCATCTTTTAGTAAACCAAAACAATTTTCTTTATCCAGGTGGATTTGAATGAAGAAGAAACTATACTGATCATCCGTCGTCTTCACAAGGTTCTGCGCCCTTTCCTCCTAAGGAGACTGAAGAAGGAAGTAGAGTCGCAGCTTCCTGAAAAGGTTAGTAAAAAAATATACAAAACCTTTAGAGAGTTGACCTAAATATTGAGAGACATTTTTTAATCTGTTTGGCTGTACTAACAGAATTTAGGAAGAGATGGTGTGTTTACAGAAAGTTTAGCATATTCTGAAATAATTTTTTCTCCAGTGAACATCATTATGAAGAAGGGGGATTTAAAAACCTTATGTGAGTAAATACTTTGAATTGAAGCATTAGCCACAGCAGATCTGGTTTCAGAGGCTGTCTGCACAGGATCATTGCTGAAATTTCCTCTGCTAAGATCCTGCTGTCTGCATAGAGATGTTCCATTCCCTAGCTCCTGTGCCCAGGGCCCTATGGAGTGATTGCTTTTTCTTTGAGCTCATACCATCAAACACTGTACATGTACAATGTACAAATCCAGTACATGTACTTCCCTTTCCTGCCACTGGCACAGTCTGAATCATGATCCTTGTGTCTGTCCGAGGAAAATTCCCTTATTAAGTTCAGACTGCCCTTGTGATCAACATAATCTCTAGGACCTGCAGCAATACTGCATTTACTACCTGAGCCAGGAAATCAACATTAAAATATGCTGAAAGTGCCAGTTCTTCATTTCAATCACAAGGAGTAGTAAAGAAATGTTTGAAGCCTACTTGACTTGTATTAGGATGGCAGCAGTACAGGCTGGCTGCAATGGAGATAAACAGAATAGGCTGCTGATGTGCTTATCAGCAGGCTTGAAGTGCAGGAAGAAGATGAAGATCTGGATGTTAGGCAGTTAGTCTCCTCCTTTAAACCAGCTAAAAAAGTGCCGTCATCTCCTTGCATACTTTGTGTTTTCTGTTGAGGAGCAGGGTTATGAAAATCATTATCTGACAATGCAGACTGACTGGATTAGCCCTTTTGGGGTGAGTCATATGACTGTAGTGCTTCCATCCTGATTTGTGAGCACCTGGAACAGCACATTAGCTGGTCTGCTTGAGGAGTATGTTCTCTCATGTTGCACAACAACGTTTTTATGCCTTGTTGTGTATCAACAATGTTTAATTAATTGTATGCAGTAATGTGTCCATTTTATTCATGTATCAATAATGTTTTATTAGTTAATTGTATGTTACAATGTGGAGCTTTTCTCCCTGGGTCTCCACTGAAAATGGGCTCCTTCAGGCCCAGTAAACTTTCCCGGACAACAAGTGCAATAAATAAATAAATAAATAAACTCTGGCTACAGGATTGTCTTTCCTTATATGCCAGGCTAGACTTATTAAGAAGAATCACAAGAACTTCCACAGATTCTATAACAGATGAGATTATGTTCCTTCTGTCTTATAATTAGAGAATAAAATGCCCTTTGATATCTTTAGGAAGTCAGTCAGACTCATGCAAAAACATAGTCTTTGGTATAACAATTTGATGCCAGTGTAGGGTTTTTGTTTAGGCATCTTTAGACTTAGCATCATCTTTAATGTGCACTTCAGCAAGCACTTTGTCCAGTCACCTGACACATAGCTATTTGCAATCTTTCATTCCCTGCTCCTTTGTCAGACAGGTATAGGTAATGAGAGTGTGTCTGTCTCTTCAGAATCAGACTGTGAGGAAACACAGAAATCCCTTGTTGAAAGACACTCGAGAATATTAATACCTCTGCCCCTCAACATCCTCCCATTCTATGACTTCTACTGTTATGGGCCTGCCTTGGACTAGTCTTTTACTCTTCTGTCTTCTCCCTAGGAACAACTCAATCAGTGTGGAAGCTTGAGTTGTTCCTCCTTGGAATATGTCTTAAGGGATACCATTTTGGTGTCCTAGAAGCATCTGCATTCTTCTCCTGCTATCATTAAGAATGTATGACTGCAGTATTGTCTCCAAGGTGCACAGATGAACTTGAAGTAGTAACTATCCAGGCATCTTGAGTCAAATTCCCATGTTAGCTCCGAAACCCATCATTGATCCATGGCACTGCAGCGTCTGCTCAGTTTGACATCAAAGGAGTAGTCCATATCTTTGGACGTTGTCATCAAGAGAATTCATTTTGTACTGCTTTGGAACTCAGGGCATTAAATTACCTATGTCCTCGTCTCTTTTTCTTTTCTCACTTATGGGACTGTCTGCAGAAGTTGGCACAACTCTCTAATTTGGCAATCAGAGAGTCTGTGGTCAAGACCCTTATGTCAGTTTCTTTCAACTTAGCCTGTTGCTATTTTGATAGTGCAGATTCTTTTTTCAGGATTGCATATTCAAGGGCACGTTTGCAGTCAGGGGCTTAGCTTGCAATCTTTTTTAATTATAAGTTAAGAATGTTCATCCTTAGTACCTCTTCTAAGCATGTTTAGTGTTTATTCAGGCTTCATTAGAATCTTACTGAAGAACTGCAGAAATAAAATCAGGATTGTCTACAATGGAAGTGTTTTTTTTTTTTTATCATCCCCTTACTGTTTCAGTGGTATTTCTGCTTCTTCATCCCTGTCAGCCCATCTCAGAAAAAAAAAAGATTCTCACAGGATCAAAGACAGTTAAACATCAGGCAGTCCTTTTTCAACTAAAAATAGCAGCTCTACAAAAGAATCAGCAGCACTCTTGATTCTCCCATGGATTGCAAGTCAGAGGATAATTGTTAATATTTGTTCTGTTTTGGGAGAGCCATAACCAAGGACCGGGTGGTTCTGAACATGGTCCCACAATGCTTGATTCTTGACTTAAGAACTTTTCTTCCTCATCAAGAGGTTCTGTATAATACTGCTCCCTCAAGGAAGTAGCCATATTGCCTCTTCTTCCTTTGGAAAGAGTGTGGGGGTATGAGTTCAACATCTTTCTTACTCCGTAGGAAGTAGGAGGCTTTTATCCTAGTCGTCTCTTCATTAACTTGAGTCAGTGTACCCACTGTGTAATTATATGATTTTGGAGGCTGTCTGAACTTGGTAACTTCTGAGATTTACTCTTTTGTTCTCAGCTTAGCTGTTTTGTCTCCTTCATGCCTACACTATTCCTTCATGGTTCCTGAGCCACTGCAGATGTAAAACAGTTGAATGGGCCTACAGGTTTGCTGGAAGGATTAAAAGGCACTGCTGGAAGCAAGTTGTAGCCTGTTGTAACTTCTTAGTTTGTCTGTGGGTCAGAAATAATTTCCCATTTTTAAGAATTGAATGGATACTGTGGCGAAAGACTGCTAAAGCTACAGCAGAGACAGTGTGATGGTAGGGAGACTATTGAGTGCACTGCTAATGAACTTGAACTAGAAGGATACTTCATTTTAGTGATGGACTAGTTGCATTGCAGGTTCTGTCTCTCAGAATTATATGCTGCAGTGATAATGACTGTGCAGACTTCAGCAGAGTAGGTTTGATGGTAAAGAGACTTTGTTAGTCATGATTTAAACACAGACTGCAGGAATTATTTAATTGTTGCAGTATGGTTGTCAGACTTGTAGATTTCAAAAGAGGTTTTCAGAGAGTCTGTAACCCACAGATGTTAAGTAGTCTGTAGATATTGTCTCTACAAAGTGTACAACTTTATTTTAAAAGCATGTGCTTACTAATTAATTGTATTGTGTTAGAAAGTCAGTTCCATGTCACAGCCACCCAAATAAGGACAAAAAAAAGTTTATTTTTAGTTTTTGGTGTACTTGCCATTTTTTTAAATCAAGTTGTTATTGCTAGTTGAAAGAGTGTCTGAAATTAATTTTAAATCCAGGATAACACAATGAGCACTGTTCTGAAGGTATTTAAATCCATCCATCCTCAACCCCTTTTTCCCATTTTTGCACATGGAGGCAGGGTGTCATTTCAACAATGACAATCATCTCGAGCCAAGGTTTACACAGCTGAGTGGCTAGCCCTGCCACAGTAGTTAATCCGTACCACTCAGTTGCACACACACTCACACTCTATGTCCAGTTTAGAGTGTCCAGTCAACCTACTGCATGTCTTTGGAGTGTGGGAGGAAACCCACGTGATCTTAAGGTTTTTAAATGCCAGGATTAAATCCCTATTACACAGACTTTAATATGCTGAATGTAGTTTAAGGCGGGCTAACCTGTCAAGATAAGATAAATATCTCACAAAAAAAAAAAAAAATCAGTGACATAGTTGTGAATTATGGATATTGCCAGAAGAACATGTACAGGAAAGCATTGCTGAAGTATTCTCTATAGTTGGTATTATTCACTGAACTTTTTATATGTTGTACAATAAGAATGTTTGTGAAAGCTATAATTTCCAAATATAACATCAATAAGCTTACATCAACCTACAATAACATTGCCAGATTTGCCACGGCCTCCCCATATAAAACACATCACTGCAAAAATCTCCACCACCTAGGATGTCTAGAGCTACCCCACCTAATTCAATACTATCAGCTCTCTATAGCCCAGAAAACCCTTCACCACCCTGATAATACACCTATGCTCTCTACCCTTATAAAGCCCTACAACAACCTAAAAAACCTTCGCTCATCTAGTAAAATACTGATTCAAACCTCTCTATCTAAGAATACTGCAGGCGACTCTATATTTTCCAACTCAGTTGGTAAAATATGGAATCAACTTCCTCCCAACCTGACAACCCAAACCTCCATCTCACTGTTTAAAACTAAACTAAAACACTACCTAACCAACCACTGGCTATGCTCCTGCAACTACCCAAGCTGATCTTTCTGCTCCTCACATCTCATGCATACGTCTTACTCTCTCCCAGCTTTAAGCTTTTAGTATTCTCAATTCTACTAAGAAATGCTCTCTCTAATCTAGTAACTATACCCTTCTCTACATTCTACTGCTTACTTTTAAACATCCTATTGTATCCTGTCTTATTCTACTCATTCCACTACTTAAGTAAAAGCTTTTACCTTTCTGTACTTTCCTCATATTGTCATTCAAATGTCCTAAGTATTTTGTGCTTGAAAATCCTTTATACTGTGTACATATTCTCCATGCTTTATTTTTGAAATGTGTATATACTTTTTCTCATGCTTGTAATGCCTTATGTATTGTCTATATACTGTTTATTATCATGTGTTAGATAGCGGAGCTTTTCTCCTCGGGCCTCCACTGAAAATGGACATGTATCCAGTTGGACTAGCCCGGTTAACAAATGTAAAATAAAATAAAAATAAATAAATTTGTTGATTACCAGCTACCTTCATTCAGGGCAAGTTTGATTGAGAGGCTGATGTTTATAGAATGTTATTTTAAATGTTTGGATGTGGTAGGCTGGCTGTGAGTAATGGAATGAACAATTTCATGAATGATTCACCCATTCATTGAACTACTAAAACATCACCTAGACTCCTCCTAGCTCGGTTCTTGTTCCCACTCTGAATGACTCTCTCTCTCTTGCCTGACTCTTGTTCTTTCTTTGGATGTGTGTTTTACTCCTTGGTACCTTAGGCTGACGTTCTTCCTGGGGCATTCAGTTCTGAGAATGGTATGTGTGGACATCAGTTTTATGGCCAATGCCTGCCTTGGGCTTACATGTGACGTCCCATATACCTAGCAGTGGTAAAAGGCATTTGTATACTGTCCAGACGTTGGGATCGTGTATGGCAGGGAATCCCTTATATGATTACTGCAACATGGAAGAGAAAGACATTTGTGGCTATGCTAAGATTTTATACAACTATTCTTGCTACACATCAGATATTTGTCTGGATTCCCACTCAAAATACTACATCATCTGACTGATAATTTCCTCAAAGAAGATTTCCTGAACAGGTGAATCAGGAGATAAAGTATCCTAATCATCAGAAGCTGTTTCTCTTGGTGGGTAAATCTGTGATGAGTAGGCCAGGGAATGTTTATCTGAATCAGAATCTGTCTCATCCCTGTTAGAAGAGGACTCATGTTGTCTCTTCTGAGGGTAGTGGGAGAAGGTGTAGAGGGCAGAAAGGAAGGCAGCTTGAGGCCAAAAGGACTTAAATAGGTCTTGAGAGAATTCCATCCATTCTTTTTCCTGCGACAACTGAGGAGGACAAACACTTTTTATCTTCTGTTTTTTCTTCTTGAGAGTGATGTCTGCTTTAAGAAAATGTGGCAGATTCTACACATGGTGTACTTCAAAGACCCAGGCTCCTATTTCTGAATCAATATCTTTTTTTTATGAAATTATAAGCTTGGGTTCCCACCTTCTCCACCATGTTGGTGAAGTCAGTCATATTGAACGTACGAGAGTCAGATGCCATACTCGTCTCTGGTTGGGGTCATGGTAGCAAGAGCCTTAGAAAAAGTCGAACATTCCACAGACTCGTGCAAAGCCTCAGTATGTCCAAGTCTGTTTGGGCAGACAGTAGTTCAGGCCTAATTCATTTGAATTTCTTTTACCTGAAGGAATGGGATGTTGGATATTGAAGGCTCCACCATTTTAGCATAGAAGAGATACTTTAGGTTCTAGTCTCTAGATGGGTATTAAGAGAGGAAAGACACATATGTAGAGTTTTGGTACAAACATCTGACAAATTAGGCATTTTTTATAATAGTGTCCTGCTCTGTGGCAGAAATGACACTGAGAGTGGATATTCTTATAAAGAATCTGCCTCTCCCTTTTTAGCTAATGTTTGTCTTTTCGGCTTTTCCCAATTAGGGGTCGCTACAGTGGAATTCCGGTCCGCTAATGATTGGTAGTAGATTTTTTTATGGTGCAGAGTTGCCAGCCCGACGGCCAACCTTCAGCGAAGGCACGCCCATTCACGCATGTCTTTCGGAGGCCACTTGACTGCAGGAAGGACATGCAGACTCCACACAGAAGGCACTCCAGCCATGAATCGAACAGGAGAACCTCTTGCTGTGAGGCAACAACGCTACCGCTGTACCACCGTGGTCCCTTTTTAGCTAATATCTAACAGATTAAACCAGAAAAATTCAAAGAAAAAAGGAAGGTTTTCCCCAATGGGACATTTAACTGAGTAAGCAAAGGCAAGAATGATTCCGGTTACTACCCATTGAACAGGTCGACGGGTCCAAGACCTGCATTTGGACTGGCAGCTAGTTAGTCTGAGGATCTCACACTCATATGTCCACTTGTGTACCCTTATGCCCATGTGCTTAGGTCATACGTTGCATGTATGGCTCTACAGATGATTTTGGATTTGGTACTCTGGCAGGACATCCAGGTTATTTGGCAAGATAACCCAACAGTTTAGAATACTGCAACAGTGAGCAATAAGACATCTACTGTTATGGTAAGTTGTTACACAACTGTACTTTTACACAATTGCTAACAAACAACTAGCAGTATTGCCAGTATAGTGTGATATAAATGGACATTGACAATTAATGTTCCTATTTCCTGCCATGGCATTTCACACCATACCTCTCAGTAGCATGTAAGGGTATCAGGGTGTAGATTTGTCCACCCTTTTTGTATATAGTCACTGTTTAGTTTGTGTCCCAGAATTGCTGTTCAGGGATCTTATCTTGCCACCTTCCTTGGGAAAGAAAAAAAATGCTCTGAAGCATTTTGTGCTCCATCGTTCTTTTGTTATGGAGCTCTGCTTGAGTTTATGACTGTTAGTTGGAGTGTTTGAAAGTAGCCTTTGGCTTTTTGAAACTTGCTGGTTGCAGTGGGAGTAGAACCATAAAACTTAGGCTACCACAGCAGTCATCTGTTAGAGCATCTACTGTTATGGTAAGTTTCACTTCCTCAGTTGTACTTTCTTAATTATTGCCTTAACTCTCATTCGGGTCATTCTACTTTTATCTTTATTTACCATGGTCTAATATATCTGCAGTGAGTTCCTGTCATCTACCATCACCTGAACCACTGCAGAAGGTACAGTTGTAGAAGGATTGATATGGCTGAGAGTACTTATGACTCCATAATGGTGCAAGTTTAAATCCTGCAGTACCAGTACTGATGTGGCTGAGGGATCCTGTGCCTTCATAATGGTGTAAATTAAATTCCTGCAGCACAGGTAAACTAAAAGAACGATGAGCAAAATACCGCACAGATGTTCTTTGCATAACTACCCTACAATCCCTCTTTCAAGGAAACAAGTAAAGTATGTCTGCTGAATAATTCCTACAAGGAAGATTTTCTATTTATTGTACCACTGGCACAAGTGTTAAATCCAGTCCTGAGCTAGGACAGCCAGCAGCCTCTACTCCCCTCTCTTCTGTATTCTAACTACCTCTCTCCTCCTTCCTGCATAGATACCCCTCTTGTCATAGACACACTGTTCCTTGCTGTCAACCAACTTACTCCCTCTCATACAAGCCTGCAATACTCAAACTGTCCACTAGGTGGCACCCTTATTCCAGCCGAAATCTCCTCTTACCCTTATCTCATGACCAGCTAATTACCCCAATTTCTTCAGCTCAGTAGTCCCTGAAGTGCTAGTTAGTCCTCTCTTTTTTCCCTCCACTTCTACTGTCCACAAACACCTTTCTAGCCTCTATACTATTCTTACCTACCACCTGGAATTAGTCCAGGTGATTGTTTTTCGCTAACTGCTTCATTATCTGTTTCTACCCGCTCCCTACCCCCATTTCTCACCCACCCCCAGGGTTCCTACCCTTATACTTACTAAACCACACCTCTTCCTCTTAACATTGCTCTCTAACCACACCTCTCCCTCTTTCCATTAATCTCTAAACACACCTCTGGTTCTTACCATTAATCTTCAAACACACTCTTCGTCCTGCCTTTACTCTCTTAACGCACTCCGATTACCTAATTTCTTTCATATCTAACCACTCACCTCTCCCCTTTTAATCATACCACACCCTTTTCCCTTCTTTCATCCCCACCCTTTTTTTACTTCTACATTCTACCAACATATAATCCATACTTATTCATACAATGTTTAAATCACCCACCCCATCTTATGTCCTACTCTTATTCACACTCTTACTACTACCTCCTTTAATCTTCACCCATGTACTCACCTTCTTTGAACACCCACTATGTCCATATCTAAGCTACCCTAATAAGGAAACTAACTCTCCAATCCCTCCTCTCCTTTTCATCCATGCTAATATAACATCTTCACCTAAATACATACTTCCTAAGTATCGTAGAACACTGCACATAAAATACAACAATCTGTATCCCAGGAAAGGCCTACTTCTACACAGCAATTTCTCTAACCCACACTATCTAAGTTCACTACTCTCATTAAAAGATGGTGACATCCACCCTAAACCAGTCCCAACAATTGCTCCCATCTCTCTCCATAACCACAAACATTCACCTACTCATGCCCTCTCTAAACCATCTAACTCACTCTTAATGGCTCATCTTGACATACGTAGCATTAACAATAAAGTAACTCAACTCCAAGCTCTAACTGAAGTCTACTCCTTTGACATCCTCTGCTTAACAGAAACATGGTTAAAACCTGTAACCAAAGACAATGAAATCATCCCACCTGGATATAATATCCTGAGAGTAGACAGAGTAACCAAGAAAGGCGGTGGAGTTGCTATTCTATATAAATCTAGCTTACAATTAACCACTTATGATTGTAAACTACCCATAGACTCCAATGCAGAAATTCTTATCTCCAAACTTCATCTGAACAATGCCAAATCCATCTATATTATCTGTATGTATCTACCACCTGCTACCTGCCACCATGGAAAATATACTTTGTTGGCTTTCCCAACACTTGCCCCAAGAGACCATAATCCTAGGCGACACAAACATTGATTGGAACTGCCACTGTAGCAGTCTCCCCACAACCCATATTAACCTATATGGGTATTCTCAAACCATTACCTCCCCCACCAGGATAAATAAATCTAACAAGAAAGAAACCTTATTAGACTGGATTCTCATAAACCATCATCCTCACATTTATGAATCTGGAACTCTCCCTGATGATTTAAGTGACCACTTACTTACATCATCAGACATAAAACCAATACTCCCATTCCAATATCTGTTAAAAACATCAGATCTAAAAAGAACTTCAACCCTGAACTATTCCAAATGGAACTAAGAGCTTGCAACTGGTCTTCCTTACAACACCTCTCTTTAGATGAAGCCGTTAATTACTTTAACTCTAACTTCCTTGCCATTCTCAACCACCATGCTCCAACCAGATTAATTAGAATTAAATCCAGCTCTGCACCATGGCTGTCAAAAAAAACAAAACACAAAATAAATCTTAGAAATAAAATCTGGGCTAAATGGAGAAAAACTAAAAATCCTGTAGATCAACAGACCTTTAGACAGCTAAGAAATGATACCAAGAAAGCTATAATTTCCGATAAAAGAAACTACTACTTACAATCTCAACAATCTAATCAAAACAACCCACAAAAATTTTGAACTAGCATCAACCAACTACTCCATCCAGGTCAATCTACTACTCCAAACCCTCAAAATACTGACCACAAAAATCCAATGCGTACAGCAAATGCTTTCAATACCTTTTTTTTACTAATGCTATCCAAACACTAGCTAGTCAACTATCACCTTAATAACTTTACTCTACCTTCCCATAAATCAACCTCATCTCCCCCTTTTCATATTCAACCTGTCCCAGCAACATATATTCTAACCCTAATACAGAAACTAAAACCATGCTCTCCCTCAGCAGACCAACTGCCTGCTGAATTCCTACAACAATCAGCCAAAGCTATTGCTTATTCCATATCCATTCTGATCAATAGAACTATTACCGAAAGTCATATCCCTAGCTTATGGAAGATTTCCCATATTATCCCCCTCCATAAAGGTGGACACTCCACTGAACTCTCCAACTACCGCCGTATTGCCCTTCTCTCTCCTTTGGCAAAGATCATGGAGAAATGCATTCATAGACAATTACTTGATCATCTAACCCGAAACAACTTACTATCCAACCGTCAACATGGATTCAAACCTTCACATAGTACTACCACTGCCCTCCTTTCCTTCACTGATTGTATCAATAAAAACTGCAACCTTAACAAGCTCTCTTCAGCACTATTTATTACCTGTCTAAAGCTTTTGACATGGTAAATCACTAGATTCTCATCAAAATACTTAAATCCCTGTCACTAGATACATTTTCCATAAAGTGGTTCCAGTCCTACCCGGATAATAGACAACAGGCCGTACTATGGCACAAGTCTCTATCTATCCTCCTGCCCGTTTACCTTGGTGTCCCTCAAGGGTCCATCCTAGGACCTCTACTTTTTTCCATATTTATTAATGACCTTCATCTTGCCACCCCCCAAGCCACATGCATACAATATGCTGATGACTCCACACTGATGCTCAGCCACTTCCTCTTCCGAACTTCACTCTCTTACCCAGAAAGTATTTAACACAGTTGAACAATGGTTTACACATAGGTGCCTTCTCCTAAACCCCAAAAAGACAAAACTCCTTCTCTTCTCTCCTAACCAAAAGTCCACTCCTTTTGATTTCTAAGTTATCTCTACCAATAAAACTATTATATCACCAGACCCGACCACCAAACTACTGAGTATCACTATCGACAATAATCTGAACTTTGATGTCCATATTAATAATACTATAGAAACTGTCAACAAAACACTTGGCTCTCTCTGTAGGATTAAAACCTACCTTTTACCTACAGCTAAATCCACTATAGCTCTCACTCATCTAATCACTACACTTCCTTATGCATCACCCATCTTTACTAAGCTATCTAAAAATAACCTTAGCAAATTGGAAATGTCCTACAATAACATTGCCAGATTTGCAACAGGCAACCCATTTAGAACCCACCATTGCATTAATATAAAGCAGCTGGGATGGCTACAACTACAAAACCTGATTAAATTCCATCAACTAGCTATAGCCCACAACACTCTTTACATACCTTCCAAAACTCCTATTCTATCCACACTCATCACCCCCTACAAAAATCTGAAATCATTAAGATCTTCTCACAAACTACTAGTACTTACCTCTAAACCAAACAACAAGGCTGGCAACTCCCTCTTCTCTAATACTGTTGGAAAAGCCTGGAATCTCCTCCCTAATGAGCTTTCCTCACTTCCCTCGCTATCACTCTTCAAAAACAAATTGAAAGTGTTCCTCAGAACACACTGGTTATGCCCCTGCACTAACCCTGACTAGATATGTGTCTTCAAACTTTGCTCTACCTACCCTTTCTACTCATAATCTGTGATTCCTTCCTTTTGATCTCAATTCTATCTACCTCATGAACACCACATAGTGTACCAGTCTGCTATATAATGCCTGCACTCAGCACTGACGAATTTAACCTGTAATATGTATTGTAATTATGATTTTTTTGTTTAATGTTATAATCTTACCTATTTGTTATGTTGTTTTTTATCATTGTTCTGTCTTGGAGCTTATCTCCCCGGGCCTCTACTGAAAATGGACATATATCCAGTTAGACTAGCCCGGTAAACAAATGTAAAATAAAATAAATAATAAATAAAATGTTTTGTGACTTGTATGCTTATTTGGTCAAACACTTCATTCACCGCTGTCTCACATTTTTACAGACTTTTGCAGCTTAGCACGTGCATATTTATATGCTCCATACTAAATCCTTGCAACTTGTTATTAGAAAACATTGACACACTTGGACATATACCCACAAACACATATATAATGGGAGGTAAAGACAAATTCTCCTGAAACAAAGGCTTACAGAAAACATTTTTAAAAATATTAATAAAACATATTAAAATATATATATATATATATATATATATATATATATATATATATGTGTGTGTGTGTGTGTATATATATATATATGTGTATATATATATATATATATATATATATATATATATATATATATATATATATATATAATGTAAAATGTTATTTAGTTAAGTTTCGCACACTTAACTGTGGAGAGTCTGAACAAATGGGACTATGTCTGTTCACTAAGAGTGACAAACGAGATCTGACGTAATGTGGGGGATAGGAGGGTATTATGGGTAAGGAGGTAATCCTGAGATTTGAATCATAAAGTCTGAAGTGGCCAAAGTCAGATTCAAGGTTGGATCCAAAGACGCATCTTTTGATGAACAGATGGAAGAAACAACATCAGATCATACTATATATTTTTTGTGTGAATTCTTTAAAGGATGTTGTTAAACTTTACATGAATGTATAAAGTAACAGTTATATTTGGTGGAGAATTATAGTCTGAAGAAGTGTGAGAGACATAAAAGCTTGTCTGCTCAGAAATAGAGTAAATTTCTGGTCTGATATGTGTGTGTCTGTGTTGTATTTAAAGTAAAAAAAAAAAGAAAAGAATATTCAGAGTTCATAGGTTGATAGAATATTCAGAGGTCCTAGGTTCATAGGAGGTTACTAGGTTAAACGGCCCTAGAGCCCTTACGAGTATAGCCATATTTTTCCTGAGTTGCCCTAATTGTGAGTGGTTAGGTGAGTGAAATTTGCAGTGTTAAGGGTCTACGGTAGTTAATACCGACTTCCTCTGTCCAGGAAGGACATGGGCACCACCCCAGGAGTGAATTTGCGGTCATCCATCCATTGCTCTAGGTTGCGTTTGAAGAGGGTCACGGAGGGGCTCTGTTTCACGTGAAATATAAGCTTGTTCCAGAGAAGTAACAGTCTGTGGGAGATGTAGCTATAAGCATGATCTGTCTTGCTTATTCTTAAGGTAGTTCTTGAGAAGGTTTGCAGAAGGGTGGGATTTTCCTCTTTCCCTTACTAGTCTTGATTTTTAGTGTGAATGTGCTGAAATGTCTCATCCTGTCCTTGAAAAGCTTATGCCTGTTTACCCATTTATTTATTTGTGTAGTCAGCAGCTGTTTTGAGAGTACGAGTACATTATTCAAAAATTTTGTAACAAGTTACTAAAATGTTGTTTCCCATCTAGAATCACCCAAACCAGGGGTTAAAAAGGTTACACAGGCAACCCATTCAGTAAAAAACTCTTACATGGCTTGTGAACGTACTTTCAGGCCAGTAAAGCCAAACCCCAGTAGGTGTGAATGTGCATGTTTCAGTCTTTTTAGTGACCTTACCAACACAAGTGGATTGTTTGAACTCAGGGCTTTAATCCCAGCTGATGCCATATACATTAAGGTATCTGCAAAGTATCCCAACTGACATACAAACCAAAGGGTGAAGAGGTCACACAAACAAACCATTCAGTAAAAACTGCAAGAAAAAAAATCTAGCCAGTGGAGGTCCATGGGACATATGTCAGTACAAAATATATATATTTATATATATATAATATATTTATATATATATATATATATATATATATATATATATATATTTTTTTTTTTTCCCCTCCCTGCAGCTCCACTGAAAATGGGTACTAGTCCTCAATCAGACTTTCCCAGTAAACAAATGTCAGTAAATAAATAAATAACAGTAGTTGCACTGTATTGCCAGCTAATACTGTTAGAGCATTCCTTTTAGATTTAGTATTTCACAAGAACATGTTTGTTTAATAATTTTCTGATTATTCTGCCATATGCAAGGTTAAAAAAGCTTATACACAGTGCACTGTAGCAGTAGTGCTGCACTGTGACATTTCAACTAAGGCATGTTAGCGACAGAAGAGAGTAGACCAGTTCTCTGACTGACTGACTGAATTAAGTACAGGTTTCAAGTGCCAACAGGAAGTGATATTTCTATGCATGAATGTGTGTTGTATTGATCAGAATCTTAGAAAAGTTACAAAAGCTCAACTCTGCGATATCTAAAAGTCACTAAATATGACAGTTTTTTCTTAATCCAGAGTGAAATACAGCATGTACATTTCTAAAGTTAATGTTACCCAGGATGAATTTCTTTTCTAAATGTCTACCACACACACTGCCAGTAACAAAGCTACCTGACTTCATTTAATTTTTTTTTCTCTTTAGACAACATAATTGTATGTTATACAGTGAAGTATAATAGACTTGATGGCTTAAATCTTGATAAAAGCATTGAATGAATTTCCTACTTTAATTAATGAAGATCTCACACGGCAGCTAATGTGCTAATACGTGTTAGTGATAAAGGTGTTCATAAAATTATTTTAGATGCGTGATTACAGAAATGATCCACACACGTTCTTATGATATTTCATAGTTTTTGAGACCAAGATGAGAGAATTTAGACATACTATAAAGTGTCCTTTTTTACACTTACAGACATAATAAATGATACTGATTGACAGAGCAAGCTTAAGACTGTTAGTCACAAGATACATTTTATTGTTTAAAGAAAATGACAGTATGCATGCTTACTAGATTTGCAAAGGAAAAAAAAAGCATTATTTTGGAGGTAAGACTGGTACTCTATACCAGTGCAGTGCTATTGATCCATCCATCCTTTCATCCTCAACCCCTTTTCCCATTTTGCACATGGGGCCGGGATGTCACTTCAACAGTGACAGTCATCTTGAGCCAAGGTTTACACCGCCGGGTGGCTAGCCCTGTCATGGTAGTTCATTCATATCACTCACTCAGGCACACACTTTCACCTATGGCCGAGTGTCCAATCCACCTACTGTATCTGTTTGGAATGTGGGAGAAAACCAGAGCACCCGGATGAAACCCATCTGACCACCGGGAGGATATGCAGACTCCACTCAGAAGGCGCCACAGCTGAGAATCGAACCAAAGAATCTCTTGTTGTGAGGTGACAACGCTAACTACTGCATCACCACTTTGTTTTTGTTACTCATTTGCACCAATAGCACAGGATCTCTAATGTACAGAATGATGCCTGCAATGTCACTGCCTAGGAAAATTCTTTCCTCCCATGTGTGCAGCCCATATTAGGTTATTTCAACTTTAAAACATTCCACTTGCTTTGTTTTGATTGTTACACATGCACAAACAGGACTGCTAATTCCTTGATTGTGCATATGTAACAATCCAAATTTAAAAACTGCATGTTCCATTAAAAATTAAGAAAAAGGCAGTTTTTAATCCCCTACCCTTACCCTATAATTTCTTACCTCTTTGTTAATAGCCCAAAGTAGAGATCGGACCAAGATCATTGTGTCCACAATTGTGTACTGACTGGTTTCTTCCCCATTTGTTTGAAAAATGTAAATATTTTTATCCTGCAAATCATCGTTACTGCTCATTGAATTGCTGGAACACTTCCTAAAGAAAATAAAAGGGAGCCAGAATATGCCTGACATCAGAGTAAAAACAACCAATCAGCAAAGGAAGCATCTGTTCCACTCCTTAAACTATTTTCCAGCTGCTTATTAATGTTTGAAATTTCCATGGTTGAAAAACAGTGGGGGTAATAGCAAAACAATGATTTGCAAAGTGCATAGCAACTTATTGATCACTAATTGTGTATGGAGTGGATGCAGCTGTGAGACAAAGTGAAAAGAAATGCAAGAATGGCAGTAGCATATACAGTAAAGCTGCAGTGAAAGACAGTGAATTACCTTAAGGCACAAGGGCATAGTTGTCAGCTTCTTTAGGTCAAAAAATCAGAGACAAAGCCAAATTGAGGGATTAATACCACAAATGAGGGATAGTTTTTAAATATTATTCTAATTCATGTATGGGCGTGCCTCCGTTGAAGGTTGGATGTCGAGCTGGCACCTCTGCGTTTCGTAAAAATTTACTGCCAGTCATTAGCGGACTGGAGTTCTGCTGTGGCGACTCCTTACCGGGAAGAAGCCGAAAAGACAAACATTCTAATTTATGTTGAATGTTAACAGAACAACAGCTTTTGCATTAACATGCATTTTCAAAGAATAGGAACTGTGAAGCTCTAATGTGTAGCACTGTTGACTGACTGTAATCCTCAGGGACAGGGCAGATATATGAGGCAAAAGTCAAGGGACATCCTGCATAATCAGAAAATATAAGTAAACAAATGAGATATCAACAACCATGTGTCACCACCCAAGAAGAAGGGTTGCAGAGAAGTTGAACCAGGAAGTAGAGTGGGGGTTATTCACAGAAGGAATATTTTAAAGAGCCCGATCAGAACCCTTTTTAGTAAGCAAAATGCTTTCACTTCTCCCTGCAGAGGATTTTATATTTGTCATAGCAAAGACAGTACAGTAGTCCAACCCCTTTAACAAGATTTGTTTTGTTACATATAGCACGTAGTGCATTTTTATGAGGGGAAATAAATGGTTATCCTTTCTGATATTTTTGGTTCTTTCATTTCAGTATACGGGATACACTGTCTGATAGCAGTCTGCAAAGTAGTGAGCTACCATGATGTGTTTTTATTCAAAATTATGAGTGTTTGCATTCAGGGTTATTCATTCAAACTGTACTAATATTGATGGCTTGAACCAGAAGGAGTTTGTGTAAAACTTCATGTCATCAGATGAAAGTGTGCATAATGCTGAAAAATCCTGCAGTGATAGCTTGTCTGTATTATCACTTTGTACATACATTTGCTTTGTAGGACAATAAAATATGCATAAGTAACATATTTATGCTAATATCTTTGGCAGTATATGTGTTATTTTAAAAATGTATATATATTGTTTATAATGAAATGCATTGCAGAACATGACTTCATAGCCCAGTCTGCACAAACTGTAGAACTGTTTAAAGGCAAAAATTAGATGTTTAGTAATTTTGCATATTTATGTAACTGTCTCAGGCAGTGTCCGCATCATAGCATTGTGGAACAGTATTTCATAGGACAGCCCAGCACACAGGTCAGGAATGCCTGCTTACCCAAATTAAAGTAGTCAGTAAGGAACATGTGATTTTCTTTCTTTCTTTCTTTTTTTTGCCAAATTCTGAGTACGTTCCATGTAAATATTTCTGTTAATAACTTGACCCAGTTTGAAAATATAATATACTTCATAACATCAAATGAAAACTTATATAATGTCCAAACATTGCCATTAATACCTGCTGGATGTTTACAATCAATATGCAGATGTTTGTACTTGTTTAGTAATAAAATATTCATATATATATATATATATATATGCTAGGGTTGCCAGCTTTTCATGTTAAAAATTCTGAACACAATCACTATGAAATGCAAAGCATTATAATGTTATCGTAGGTTGTGAGCTGGGTAATTTCATGGTCGAGTTCCTGCCTGAAGCAAATTCTGGTGCTAAATGTAGCTGACATTTGTATTACTGTTTTATTATCAAGTCTGTATAAAAATATTTTTACAATTATAAATGAATTGTAATTTTGTAATGCAGTTCTGACTGAATTCTTTTTACTAAATGAAACATACTTACCGTAATAGGTTTTAAAACAGAAACTATGAAAAAACGCCTGCCACATGCACTGAATGCTAACACAAAAAAGATTACAAAGAAAGATTTATACAGAAAACTGACAGTATTACAGGCAGTGTACCACTGAGGCATTCGAAAAATATAAAACCTCTTATTTTCCAGGATCAGATAAATCCTGCAATATTACTGGAAAGTGCTAACTTGGCACACTGACATTACTTCTGGTTTTAACTTTTAGCTGAAGTTCAGATACTGCTTAATGGTTAATAACCATTTACCCAGCCTACCCCTGATGCTGATTCATAATCTCAAAGTGCAATTTGTTCAAAGTAAATCTGACAACAAAGTTCACTGCCAGTGGAGGGATGTGATAGAGGAATGTGTCCTTTGTTTGACTTCTGAACTCCATTCCAGAGTTTTTCAAACTTTTTTCTACTTCTGAAAGATCATACCCAGGCTATTTAGAAAGAGCTAGCTAATAATAATTTTCCACAAACAAAACTGTTATCTACAAAAACAAAATACTAAGAGGAAGTGCATGATAAAAGACAGGGAATGTATAAGAAAGATAATTTTTTTTAGACCCTGTCAGTCATTTAGTACACAAGCCAGAAACAAAAGGTGGAATAAATTCATATTTGCATTTTCTCATGCTTCAACAGATGGTTTCTGTGCAAACTGTGAAACAAGACATCATTCAGTTACATTCTTAAACAAAATAGCAAATTAGGTTTTATGTTATTCTTCCACTCCAAAAAGTCATCAGAGGTGCTCCAAATAATAATTTAAGATTTGAAGCAGTTTACTTCATTTGATCTTCAACCTGTGGGTACCGGATCCGTATCAGATCCGAACCGGCAACCTCACAAGCATCTGCTCCAAGCGCCTCCCCACACCCATAATACACCACCACTGCCATCCAACCCTCAGATCTTGTTTGCTGCGGCGTCCAACGCATCGTGATTCTTGAGCTCCAAATTGTGAGTGGGTCTTTTTCAAAAGTTATTAGTGTTTTTGTGTGTGTGCTGGTAGCTTAGATTTCCTCCCTTCCTCCCCTTTGCTGGTTCTTCGAGTGTAGGTGTTGTTTTAGTTTTAGGTAGTTTGTAGTAGTTAGACTTTCCCCTCCCCCCTCAGTCTTCTGTGTGCTTGTCTGTGTGTGTGGTGAGTGGAGTGTGTTTCTCAAAATTTTTTTCTTGTTGTTTAGTGAGATATGGCTGATCTCCCTAAACAGGTTTTCAAAAGATGCATTGAGTGTGGCCACAAATTGTCACCTGCTGACGGCCACATTCTTTATGTGCTTTGTTTGGGTGTAGCCCATTTAGCTATTGATTGCAGTATTTGCGCGGGTTTTAACCTGCGTGCCCTTAAGGATCGTAGGACAATACTGGTTATTAAGGGCCTGCTCCCTTCTACAGAGGCGGCTGCCTCCTCTTCTGCTTCTCTGACCGCCTCTCCTTCTACTCCTGTCCTTGCTTCACCTCCCTCCCAAGCTGGGACTCATCCTTCTGCCTCTAAGCCTGTGGATGCAGAGCATAAAAAAGGCAGAGAGAAGGAGGGAGAGCACAGATCTGACAAGAGAAAGAGGTCCTCGGACCTTTCGGATCCAACCGGTCCTCCAACCAAAATTCAGCCTAGGCACCATGACTCCCCTCGGGTCTGATCTCCTAGATTTTCTCCAGAGCCAGAGGAGCCCAGACCACCCTCTAGAGCCTTGGTTCTTTGACCTGCCAGGTCGGAGTCCGTGGCTTCGTCGTGGTCCACCCACAGTCTCTCTGGATAAAATGATGCAGAGATTTATTCGCACACAAATTCAGATGGGAGTCTTGCTGGCTCCTTCTGGAAGGGGGAGCTCATTTCCCTTCTTTACACATATATCTCCTTCTCCGATCCGACCCCCAGTTTCAGAGTACATGGATACGACAATTCCCCTAGTCAGGGGGTCGGCGCCTATGGTACCTGTTTCCTCAATGCCAGCAGGTGCGTGGAGCATGTCGGATCCAACTAGTTTGGATGCGAGTGGCTCTCAGAGCCGGAGCCTGGCTGTCAGATCCGAGGGGGTGGAGCTGTTTCAGTCTGCTCTGACCTTGTCTGGTCACGGCCCCCTTCTCGAAGTGCCATCTACTTTGGCCCGGCTCCGATTCCCGCATCAGATCCTGGGAGAGTGGTTCCCTTAATGGTGTCCCAGGATGCTTGCTCTCTCTCGGCATTCAACGTTGTGGAAAGGGTTCTCTCCAATAGATCGAGGCCCCTGACTATTATCTTTGGACTCCGCCCCAACTCCTTCTGCTTTGTGTGTGAATCCCATCATTTTACCACAGGGAGAGCCCATGCTCGAGGAGCCTCAGATGGTTCCCCTTGAGGAACAAGTGGTTTGCCAGTTTCCACCGGAAAGCCCACCCCACCGGAGAGGTTCCTCGCAAGCATACATGCAAGAGGAGGCACTTGGATTCCTCCTCGGAATCCCTCACCCAGGACACTAATTTGGATGATGTGGAAGGTTCCCCTAGATAATCTGCCAAGGATGTCTCCTTCGGAGACATCATGGAAATCTTGCGCCAGTGGGTAGGTTGGTCTGCCCCAAAACCTTCTTTAGACAAATCCGTGTTCCTGGAGGCTTTCGGCATGGGCCCGTCTACTTCCTGGGTGTCCCCTTCCATGGATCCATTAATGGACTTAGTGACCTCACGGGCTTGGAAGGAACTGGACACTGGAACCAGTCCCTAAACACCCGGACAAAATATTGAGCCCTCCCCCCTGCAGACAGACTGGCTTGGAATAAATGGTCCCCTGTAGACGCTATGGTGGTAGTGGCTGCCACCAAGAAGGAACTAGCCCAGGAGAGTTCCTCAGTCCATCCTCCTGACCGTGAGTCTAGGATGATGGATCGCCTAGGGAAGCGGGGTTATGCATCAGCGACCTTTTCTATCAGGGCACTGAACTATCTGGCCCAAGTTACTCGACTACAGCGCAACCTGGTTAAGGAACTGGCTGTGTCTCCCCCCAAAGTCCATGTCCCAGGAGGACAGGGCTACTTTCTCTGTGGGATGGCTACCTTGACAGTGGTTTCCAATACGTCTGTGCGACTCCTCTCACATGCGACTGAAGGAGCGGCTAGGGTGGCTGTGTCCTCTGTGTCCATGAGGTGTAACACCTTGCTCAGATTGTGTCAGTTCACGGAAAACTTCAAGGCGTCTTTTGCGAATGCCCAGTATGACATCTCTTCCCTCTTTGGTAAGACCATCCATGACATCTTGGTCCAGAGTGAGAAAGACGGGAAGACACTGTCTGCCATCAGAATCTGCTTCTCGAACCCTCAAAGATCCTTTCCAGGAAACAGCGAGGGCAAAAGAAGATGTGGTCCCAGAAGTCTCAGTATTCGCGCCACACTCAGGGCCCTTCTTCCCCTAGAGGCAGAGGGGGACAGGATAGATGCCGGCCCAGAGGCAGAGGGGGTCTGAGTTATTTTGGGTCACGAGAACAGTCCTCGGACAGGCCCGCACAGCAGCCCTGAGGGGTTGCCAGACTGTTCTGCTCTGGAGGGAGTCTGGGGCCACCTGTCATTGCACCTGACGGCATCGGAGTCCATGTCATCAGACCGTTGGGTGCTTCAGATAATTTCCAGAGGCTATTCAGTCCCGTTTGTGGTTCTCCCTACATCTTACAAACAAACACCTCCCAGACGTACCACCTACGCAGATGGAGTCAGCAGCGCTAGAGGTTTCCAAGCTGCTAAAGAAATGAGCCATCGAACCTGTCCCCCCTCAGATCAGTCTGGATCAGGCTTCTACTCCAGGTTCTTTTTGGTGCCAAAAAAGACGGGGGACTTAAGGCCCATTCTGGACCTGTCTACTTTGAACCTGTCAGTTGCCGAAGAGAAGTTCTGGATGATCACTTTACAGTCCATCATAACGTACCTGCAAGTGAGTGACTGGATGTGCTCGTTCGACCCCCCAGGACGCCTGCTATCACATAAAGATGCACAAAAGCTCCAGGAGGTTTCTCCGCTTCTGGCTAGTAGCCAATCATTTTCAGTTTCAAGCCCTACCCTTTGATCTTACCACAGCCCCCAGGGTGTTCACCAAAGTGAAGGCAGTAATAGCGGCTCACCTGAGGCTTCAGGGGATTCAGGTCTACCCTTACCTGGACGATAGGCTCCTTACTGCTCCCACCAAGCATCTACTTTGTCGGACCAGAGACTATTTTGTACAGCTTGCATGCTATCTAGGGATTACAATCAACATGGCCGAATCTCTTCTGAACCCTGTCCAGATAATAGAATACATAGGAGCATTGATAGACACGTTACAGAGAGAAGTTTTCCTGACCTCGGAGAGTGTTCGAAATTTAAGGATGCATGTCACTTTCATTTACCGATCTCACCTTCCCTCAGCAAAGTCGGTCTTAAGAGCCCTAGGTTCTGTGGCAGCGATGATAACACTTCTGCCATGTACTCGATTACATATGTGAGTACTACAGTGGACTCTAGCATTGCAATGGTCTTTGTTGGATCTTTCGTTGTCACACCCGATACACCTCAGCAGAGTCTGCAGGCCATCCCTTCTATGTTGGATGCAGTCTTCAGAAATTGTGGAGGGACGACCTTTTGTTCCAGCCCCTGCCCAAGCCACAGTGGCCATGGATGCCTCCCAACTAGGGTGGGGGTCATTGTTCTGGAAGGACAGTCCAAGGCATGTGGTCCCCAATCGAGACCAGTTTGCATATAAACTTTCTGGAGATAAGGGCAGCCCTTTTAGCGTTGCAGGCCATTCATGCCTTTCTACCTCTGGGAACCATTGCACTGCAGTCAGACAACATCTTGGTGATCTGGTATATCAACAAACAGGGAGCGACCAGATCTTACCCCCTTTGTCGCAAGGCCATGAGAGTTTGAGAGTTTGGGAATGGGCGATCTCCACTGATCATTTTCTGGTAGCAATGCATACTCCGGGGCAGTCCAATATTCTAGCAGACAAACTAAGCCAGACTTTTTTAATGCCTTACGCGTGGTCTCTGAATCCTTCAGTAGTGGAGCAGATCTTTCTAGAGTGGGATCAGCCTTGCTGTGATCTCTTTGCATCTCCTTCCAATGCGAACTGCAGTGAGTTCTTCGCTCTAAAACCCCCACCAGGGGAGTCCCCCAGAGACGCTCTAGTCCATGTTTGGCCTTCCAGTCTTCTTTATGCTTATCCTCCTGTGTACCCCTTATTCCGAAGTTCATACAGAAGGCTTGTCAACTGGGCAGCAAAGTGATCCTCATTGCCCTGTTTCGGCCTCGCCAGGTATGGTTTTCCTTCCTTTGGTCTCATCTTCTAGCTTCTCCTTGAATCTTGGATCCCATTCAGGATCTCATTTCGCACCCATTGAGGGTCCCCTCATCTGAATCTGGACAGTCTGAATCTCACAGCTTGGCTGCTCCAGTTTCCTTAATTGCTAGAACTCCCGGATTGTCTTCTTCGGTCAGGTCTATTCTGATGGCAGCTCATAAGTCGTCAACCAGGAAGATTTATCGCAGCAAATGAAAACATTTTTCCTTTTAGGCTTCTCAAAGGAGTTTAGATCCTTTCACGGCTCCCATTCCGGCCATCCTTGATTTTTTTGAAAATATTTTTCAAAAAGGGGCTAGCTCGTCTACGGTCAAGATTCAACTAGTCGCCATTTCTCATTTTCACATGGGTGAGAACTCTGCTTCTTTAGCCTTTTCCAGATTGTACAAAGCCTTTATTAAAGGTACCTTCCTCTTATGTCTTCTGGTCAAAGATCCCATTCCCCCGTGGGACGTTACTATGGTACTTCAAGCGTTGGTTACTCCTCTATTTGAACTTGCAGCAACCACAGGTCTTACGTTTTTGTCTTGGAAGACAGCCTTTCTAGTGGCTATCACCTCTGCTAAGAGAGTTTCAGAACTTCAGGCGTTGTCTGTCAGGGTTCCATACATGATTTTCCACAAGGACAGGGTTTCTCTTTGCACCAGTTAATTTCAATCAGACTATCAGTTTACCTGTTTTCTTCCCAAATTTTACAAACAAAATTGAATGCAAGTTGCATTTGTTGGATGTTCATAGACAGTTATGGTTCTATTTACACAGGACCAAAACCTTTTGTAAATCTGACCAGTTGTTTGTGTCCTTTTCTAAACCTTTTTTGACTAAACTTATTTCCAAGGTGACCATTGCCAGGTGGATCTCCCTATGTATCCTTCAAAACTACAAGGATAAAGGTTTGTCTCCTCTGGGTCGGGTTAATGCTCACTTAACTAGGTCCATGGCTACTTCTGCAGCTTTTTGGTTGAGAGTATCCTTTGATGACATTTGTTCTGTGCCTGCTTGGTCCTCATCTCATACCTTTATTTCTCACTGTAAATTGGATTTGATTTCTCGAAGGTGAGCATCCTTTGGTTCCGTGTTGCTCCGGAATATCCTTCCATGAGGGCCACCCAAGTGTTTTGTATCTGAGGACTCTGTCCCACAGTTTGAAGATCAAATGAAGTAAACTACTTCAGATAAAGAAGTTATGTACTCACCATAATGTTCCATCTGAGTAGTTCTACTTCATTTGTCTTCAACCGTCCCTCGCTCCTTCCCCCTGGCCTTACCATATGGACAGCGTTCATATCTGTTTTGTGTGTGTAAGGTGTTTTGGGATTGAGTTGTTCAGTGTCGGGTGCAACAAACTCAGTCTGAGAGTTGGAAGGTAGTAGTTTATTATGGGTAAGGGGAGGAGCTCGGAGCAGATGCTTGTGAAGTTGCCGGCTTGGATCTGGTATGTACCCACAGGTTGAAGACAAATGAAGCAGAACTACTCAGATGGAACGTTATGGTGAGTACATAACTTCTTTATTTACTCTGATGCTGGGAATGTTGATTAGGGGATGACTTCTGCTTCAGCATCATACTGACACTTAAAACAAAAGTGACTGAGCTTTCTGACTATGTGAACACTTAACACTGTATTCTGGATTTAACTTTTAGGAAAATCTCATGTAGTCAGGCATGTTCTTTCACATCATCTGAGTTGCACAAATGTATCTTTGTCTCTTTCTACCATGTGACTTAAAATGTGAATACATGCATTTAACAGTAATACAGATATCTGCCACAATGATTTGCATCTATTTCTAAAAGGAAAGAATTGAACCATGAATGATAAGCCCCCTGCAAGCCAAAATGGCACAGCAGGATCTGGGGACTAATAACCATCTGCAACCAAAACTTTGCAGTGTAATACAACGTAGTTAGTTGGAACAAGCTAAAAAATGTGTGTGTGAGTTCAAGTTTGGTCTACACATATGTAAATGGGAAGAATTCTAGCAGATAAAAAAGGATTCCATAGTTAAGCAGTCACTGAGGTGAACAGCACATTTTTTTTGCATTACCTATGCCCTTAATACTGCAAATAAGGACACACATGGTCCATCCAAGTATTTATTATTTCCCTACCAAATAGATAAGATATAAACTGTACTGACATAACCTTAAATTTTCACTCATCTGCCAGCATACTTACCCAGCAGCAACACAAAAATGGAATGTCTTGTATTTAAAATTCCGTGTGCGAGTGGAAAGGAAGAACAGGATGTCTATGCAACAATGCGCACACAGACATGACAAGACAGGTGTGTGTGACTGGACTGTTCTTAAAGAGGAACACTCTTAAAAACAAAAACAGTATTTTTTAATTAAAAAATAAATGTGACAGTCAGTCCGTCTGCAAGTGAGGATTTTATTTTTTCTGGACAATGTACTGTATTTGTGTAACAGATTTGTTTTTATGGATGTTTTTGTCCCAATTCATTTCTATGCATAAGACCTTTAAGTTCACATTTTCACAGCATGCCATTCCCCATACCTGTGTGCTTCAAGTTATCCACTGGGGTCCTCTGCTTGTGATTGCACATCTGGCTGCTTTTTTTCTTTTCGTGTCTATTCTCTTGGCTTTTCAGTGATATTTGGAGTACCTTAGGGTGACCTCCATTTTCATTATCAGTACTCCTCAGTGGTGGTGTTCCTTTCCACTGCTTTTTATCTGTTTGATTGATTATCCCCTTTGCAGTTTATCTGATCTAATCCTATCTTCTTTTGAAGCCACTCCCTCTTCCTGGCCAGACTATCCATCACTTGACTCAGACCATCCAGATGCTAGCATGGTAATGCTGTTGTTACCATTTTGCCCCCTTCAGCGTAAGAGTATTTAACTTTCTGACTTTTTCAGGGTGGTCCATTTCTTCTCCCTGGAATCTCTGCTTATTTGTGGTTCACAACACTTCTCTGTGTATTTATACTCATATTCCTTAGAATGTCTAAGGGTTGTCTCCACTAATTCTACAAACCTTTCTTTATGGTAAGTACATAAGTTTTATTTTTACAGAGTACATCACTTTAATTTTTACTAGCAATGCCTACATGCTTCTTGCAGAAGGACTGAGCCTGTTATGGAGGAGCTGCTTCTGCTTACAGTTGTGAGTGTGGTATGACCATACTACAGGTTACGCATTCTAGCTATATAAGTTTTATGCAGCCAAAGTTCCATTTCATTTAAATTCTTTTGTGTTGCCTTCAAGATCCTGTACTTAAGTGTCCGTTAACTGTGCATCTTTTGTTGTTGTTAAAAGATATATTCAGTAAAAATTAAATAAAATGTTTAAGAGATTCAGCATATTTTGCTGATGCTTGACTTAAACTTTTAATTATTTCAGGTTGAATATGTGATCAAGTGTGACATGTCTGCTCTTCAGAAGGTTCTCTATCGTCATATGCAAGGCAGAGGGATCCTCCTTACTGATGGCTCAGAGAAAGACAAGAAGGTAAGAACCAGGTGTATGCTCGTATATTATTCTGTATACATCTTCAGACATCTTCAGGACATGACTATATACAGTGCATTTTTGGGGGGTTCAGAATAGTAGAATAGCAGAATAAATAGGATCTTAAATAGTGGGTAGTAGGTAAGGTAAGGTAAGGCAGTGATCTCCAGTTATTCTCAACAACAGAGTACTTTTCCAGTCCTGATGAAGCACAAGCTGTAGTAATGATAAATACTGCATCTGCCTTTGAAGGCTGTTTGCTATGGGGTAACTGTTTTGATTTCCTGCCCTGATATGTTTTGCTCAAAGTAGTTTTGAAAAATCTTGTATTCTTTGTTTTCTTTTTTTTTGTGTGTGTAGGGGGGTGATGTGTGTGACTTCTATCGTTGCATAGAATGATGTATTCCCCACTTCTTTCTGGCTGCTGGTTTAGATCTTGGTCATGTGATATACCATCAGAAAGTTCTTTGACTTACTCCTGCAGTCATTATATCACAAATCAGATCTCACACTGACACTGTTTGTACTACATTGGAGAAGAGCATAATGTGAAGAAATGTGACCATTATCTATGCTTTATCTCCGCCACTCATATGAGTAAGTCAAAAGCCTGCAGCTAAAGTAGGATAATTAGGATAGATGGAAGGATGTAATTTATTCTAGTTTATTTATTTGTTATAAATTCTGAAATATGCAAAAACATTTTCCTCTGACACTTGTCCCTTTGACAGTCTTAAGTCCTTTATGCCTCATCTGTTGGCTGTCAGCTTTTATGTGACATAACTTGTTCTCATAATTGGGAGATGGCTGGGGAAGCAGCAGAAATCCACCTCTCACTAACACCTTTGAAGGAAAATTGTGATGTCATTTTTTAGATAAAGTATACTAACAATAAGGTTGTGTGTACCAGGCGTTTATATTCATAGACTTCCTCACTGCTCCCACGTGTATTGTGAACATTTGGCACATCATTTTGCAAAACACACCATCTTTCTATAACAGGCTTGTCAATAGCCTGTGGTGAAACTCTACTTGGAAGACATGACTGGGACATTCCCCTGCTACAATTTCTTATTTATTCCCAGTGACTAATTATGAAGTATCAGTCATTCTTGCTCATAAAGTTTTTTTGTGAATTGTGAAGCACATTCTTTGTATTGAGTCTTCATTAAGAGTCAGGAAATACAAAACTGTTAGACCAGAGTGCCTTGCCAATAACCACTGTCAGGCACCGCCAAACTTTTCGAGATCTGTATGTAGTAAAATGTACATTAGAGTGCCCATCCAGTTGTCTAAGCTGTGCTTGAAGGCCAGCAGGGAATTGCAGTGCTTGTCATTCAAGGGGACTCTATTCCAGAGCAAGAGGAGGTGCTGGTTGGTGATCTTCTCTCTCTCTTCATTTAGTTTTATTTATTCTCTGATGTAGATTGAAATATCTTGTTGTATTGCCTGCACCATTTGACACATCAAGAAAAAGGAGGTCTCAGATACCGTGACCCCTGAAGGCACAGAAAGTAAAGCACAGGGTCCCCCCTGAAGAGTCCCTATGACATTGGGCAATAGGGAAACTGCTTCCAGCCTTTCCTGGTGGCTAAGATTTCTCCCTTTTTTAGTGTTTTTTTAAGCATTTTTATTAAATTTTCACTTAATATGTAGGCAAACATACATTAACCGTAAAGAAACCGTATTGACATATTTTCCATTAATGTACACTATACATCACATATCTTTCCTTTCCTTGTAACTTCCTCAGTCAAGCATTACATAAATTGCTGAATTCCTGCCTTTCACCCTTCTCCTCCTGAACATTATTCTGCATGTACTGTTTCCACAATTTTCATTTATTCCTGTGTAATTTGGTCTTTCCTTTTTCTCAGGATCCCTTTTCAGTTCTTTTGTTTCCTGTATATTATTCAGTACTTCAAATACAGATGGTTTAGACTTTGTTTTCCAATTTATAGATTTTTTTTTTATTCTGGCAGCCAAAAGAATTAAAGTTAATAAGGACTTACCATGTCTAGGCAATCCAGAGCCTGTGTCCTGGTTCAAAAGAATCATGTTTTTAGTTACAGCCATTTGCTCACCCAATATTTCTGACAGAGAGTGTTAGGGAATTTTTAAGATCAGCCAGATCATTACATTCCCAAAACATATGTTCCCAGTTACCTCTTTCCACCTCATCACAATTCCATAATTGCTGTCTGCCTAAGGTAAAATTCTTTAAAGTCTGCTCTGGGTCTAAAAATATCTTTGCAAACACTTTCAAGCATAGATCCCAAACCTTCTGGACTTTGTTGCATACTTAGGAGCCATACACATGTTCTTCCATTCTTTTCTTGTAAATTGCTTTTCCAGTCTCTCTTTCCAATTTTTTCTAACCTTGTCTGATTGAATCGTATAGTTATCATGCAATATTGTGTATACCCTACTAATTATCCCCCTTTTAACAGCAGCTTTTGTCTGTAGATTTGTCTAAACCCCCCACCAGAGTAGGTCTTTCACTTAAGATTCACCTATCCCTTTCTCTTTGCCTATACTGTGATATCAATCCCAGGTACGGAAGGCAGTCTCTAGCCTAGAGTCCAAACGTCTGCTTGGCTTCATCCCACTCTGTTACCTGTCCTCTTCTCATAATTTTCTCCCAATACCTTGTTTCCTTTGTCAGTTTTCTCTAGTAAATTTCAGCCCCCTCTTGTCTGTTTTCTGTACCCACACTTGCAATCATCCCTCTTGGCAGAATCTTCTTTCTTCATTCTTGTGTTGGCTTAGTTCTTAGAATACTTCCTGCGAAGTAATGTTCTGTATAGCTATTATTATTCCTTAAGGATCTGTGTCCAAGATCCCATTCTTTATTTCTTGAACTTGCTTCCAATTCATTATCATCCATTTCCATTTTTAATTATAATCTTCTCTATAACCTCTAATAATGCTACTAATATAGCACCAGACACTACCACCCGCCTACTAGGTGTCACAATTGACAATCATCTTAACTATGACAACCATATTAACTCCACCATAAAGTCTGTCAACAAAAAACTTGGTACCCTCTACATAATTAAACCCTTCCTTACCCCCTCAGCCAGGAAAATTATCGCACAAACCCACCTTATTTCTACCCTTTTCTATGCCTCTGCTATATATACTAACCTATCTAAAAACAACATCTCTAAACTTTCTACCTGCTATAATAGTATAGCTAGATTCATCACATGCTCTCCCTTTAAAACCCACCACTGCCTTAACCTTAGACAACTAGGATGGTTAGAAATACAGAACCATATACTCTGTCAACAGTTACTTATCACACAAAAGATCCTACACCACCCCAATGATACCCCAATCCTCTCTAATCTGATCTCCCCATATAAAAATCTGGCTACACTACGTTCTGCAAATAAACTCCTTGTCTCCTCAATTAAATCTAACAACAAAGCTGGTGATTCACTTTTCTCAAACACTATAGGGAAAAACTGGAATCAGCTCCCTACTGAACTATCTACCCTAGCATCTGCATCTCATTTCAAAAAACACATAAAAGAACATCTAAAAACTAAGTGGCTTTGTCCTTGTGCAAACCCAGACTGAAACTTTTATTTCACTCCTGTTCTTACCCTCCCCCTCCCCCCAACTCTTTGCCTCCAAAACTAGTTACTTCTCTTCTTGCTTTAATCTTAGTAATATGATAAAATTTAAGAACTTTAATCTTTCTACATATACCCTAATTCTATCTAATGCATTTGTTTATTTATATTTAGTTTAACTTTTACCTGAATGTTTATAGTCAATATTTTTTAATGCCATTTTACTTTTCTCCTTTTACCAATGTTACCGTAGTACTGTTACCTTATATGACTTTATTACACTTGTTTCCTTTTTTTTACATTGTTATTGCTTATGCTTGGAGCTTTTCTCCCCAGGCCTCTACTGAAAATGGACATGTATCCAGTTAGACTAGCCTGGTCAACAAATGTAAAATAAATAAAATAAAATTGTGTTATGTATATGAGCCTTAACTGTGTAGCTCTAAAATATCCTTTCAAATCAGGTAATCCTAAACTGTGTTGTTCTGTTGGTAGGATCAACTGATCCAACTTAATTCTTGCCCTCTTCCCCTCCCAGATACATTCCTTCATATCTTTATTAAAAATATGCCTGACCCATATATAAAACTAAAGGGACTAAAACGTTATCACTACCTGTATCTTATTATCCATATCCGTAAATAAGACATTCCATTTTCTAAGTTTTTGCATTATTTTTTAGTCCCTTCCCCACATAGCCTTAGTTGCCATAATAGAAACCTTTTTAATCCATACTTCTAAAGTCTTCATCTTATCATGTCCCCATAAATATGAGTATATCTGAACCCTTTCATGAGTAGGTACAAAAGTTATGGCTATAACTTTGATCTGATGTTGTCATTTTCATTCTTTCCTCGACTTGTGAGTTTCGGATCCAAACTTGGTTCTGACTCAGTCGCTTTCCAGGCTCAAGATTCAATGTTTAAGCTACTCCTCTCCATCCTGTAATGCCTCCTCCCCAGAATACTTCAGATCTCATTTACTGCTCAGAGAAGAAGCATTGGGATTGCATTGCTCCAATATTAACTTCTGTAAGTCGACTTTGCCATTGTCCTTATCATTCTTTCTTCCTCTCCTCCCACCTCTAATTCCTCTTAGTACATATTTAAAAAAAAAAGCCTCCTTTACAATTTTATAGTTAATTTAAAGTTAGTAGTTTTTTGCAGGTTTCTTTCATTTGTCTGGTGTTTCTCTCTCCCTTTCTTCCTTTCAATTTCTTCCTTTATCTCATATCTTTTGGTTTATCATGGCTGAAAAAAAAAAACAGATAAACCTTTAGGTTTTAAAAAACGTACTTCCTGTGGGCATAAGATTCCCTTGTCTGATGCCCACAGGGAGTGTGTTTACTCTCTAAGCCCTGCTGAATTAGTTTGTGTGAGGTGTGTGGTGGTTTTAATCTGTGGTCTCTAGCTGACTGCTGCAATAAGTTGGTTTTGAAGAGCTTACGTCCCCCATCCACTCCCTCTACACCCTCCACTTCAGGGGCTCAACCCCCCGTTAGAAAGCCCAAAGAAGCTAGGGAACACAGAAAGCATTCCCCTAAGCATTCCTCCATGGAGCTACCTTGGAAGGCACAGAAACCCTCAGCTCCCCGTGCTCCAACTGTATTTTTGAAGCTGGGTGATGTTCTTCATCTCACATTGCTGCAGTCCTTACACTTGGGTAGTCCGCTGTCCTCGGTCGGCCCGAATATCAAAGTATAAGGCTGACGTCGGTCAAGGCGCATTTGACTGACATCAGGACGTCAAGGTACAAATGCGCATGACCGACGTCATATCCTCAGTCTTTTTTGCCGCATGGTCCGATGCAGAAGCAGCATTGCAAGTGCCGGTTGGCGTTCTGAGATTTTTCGATTTCGAAGTTTCAGACCGAGTTCAAAGTTGGCTAAGTACCCCGTTGGGGAATATTTTAGTTTTTTCTTGCCTCAGTGATTTACCGGATGTCAGAAAAAGTTAATAATTGCATTTCTTGTGGGAAACAGATACTGCATAGAGATTATCATACTTTGTGTATTCCTTGCTTAGGGCCTGAGCACGACGTTGTTGGCTGTCGCTCTTGTGCTAGATTTAATAAACGCACTATAAAGAGGAGATTGGATTATGCAAGGTTAGTCTTTGGGAAGCGGTGCAATTATAAAATGCCGTCGGATGCTCCGACGCCCGCTTCTACAAAGAAGCGCAAGGACAAAGCAGTTAAGCCTAGGCTGGAAGAACCGTCTGTACCAGACCCCGGTTCTTTAGAGGTGTCGGTGGAGCCGGTGGCTCCACCGGAGGTTTCTTTGTGTTCCCAGGGTGAGACTTTAGTATTGCAAGATGTGGCCTCTCAGGAGGCAAGTCAAGCTGAGGGGGCTTCTCAGGTTACTATACTCCCCTCCCTTCCAAGGGTGGCTTGGCCCTCTCCTTCTGTTTCTAAGGCTTCTCCCAGGGGCAGGCCAGGTTTAGCTTCAGTTGGTGTTACCCCTAGCTCTTCAGGTACTGTGCCCAAGAAGCATATGCTTAAAATGGCAGAAGATTTGATTACTTTGATTAGGGGTTCTATGCCCCCTCCTGATAAGAGGCCTAGGGTGGAGCCTGAGCTGGGGGGTTTTGAGCAGGCTTCAGATGTGTCAGAGTCTTCGGCTGAAGACTTGCAGGAGTACTCTCCTTATTCTGATTCTGATGTGGATGATTCTACTCCTTCTGCTTCTCCTCCTGAGGATTTTTCTTTTTCAGAAACTCTTCATTCCATGAGGGAGCATTTTAAGTGGGAAGGTCAGGACTTCTCTGATTCCAGGAAAAGGCTTAGGGAATTTTTGTTTCTTCCACAGCATAGGCCTTTGGCTATACCTCCTGTTTTGGATGTAGTGGAAGATGTTTTTACAGAGGCTTCCCTTAATCCTGATTCTTTGCCTCCTGCTCCTGTTAAGCCGGATAGGTATTACAGGGTGCCTGAAGCTCATAAGTATCTTTTTAAGAGTCCTAGGGCAGACCCAGAAACTGTTAGCCAGGGGCCTAAAGGTGTTAAGGCTTCTGTTGTTAAGAATCCGGTTCCTGCAGACAAAGAGGCTAGGGCCTTGGATAGATGGGGAAAGAAAGTTTATACTTCTTCCACTCTTGCTATGAGGGCTTTGAATTGCCAGTTTCACATGTTGAAATACCAAAACTATCTCCTTTCACAATTAAAGTCTAAGGTTGATGCTTTGGCAGTAGGTATTGATTGTAAAGAGTTGCAAGATTTAGTGCATGTTTCTGAACAGGTGGGTAAGCATTCTTTGCAATGTGGTTTTGATGCTGTACAGGCCTCGTCTAGGGTGGCTGCCACTGGGTCAGTTCTTTGCAGGCACGCCTGGCTAAGGGATCAAAATTTGTCTGAACATGTTAAAACAAGGATTTTAGATGCTCCTTTACAATCTGACGTGTTGTTTGGTCCTCCTGTTGAGGCAGTTTTAAAGAAAATGGAAGACAAAGCAAAGTCTATGCAGACTGTTAAAGATTATTTGCAGGTTCAGCCTCCAAAGTTTAGCAGAAATTGGCCTGCTAAAGGGTGGACGTATCCTTCTTATGATTCCCAGTCTAGGGGTAGATCTAGACGTGGTAGGGGCAGAGCTCAGGGCTCTTTCAGGCCTAGAACAGGGAGTTCTCCTGCACAGTCTTCAGGTGAGGGCAGGGGTCAGTCCTTTCGTAAACAGACCCAATGACCTACCTTTTCAGCTGCCAGAGCCTTCTTGTCTGGCAGCACCTTTGGGAGGAAGGTTGGCACTTTTCAAAGAAAATTGGAGTTTAATTACCCAAGACAAATGGGTATTGGATATCATACACCAAGGTTACAGGTTTTATTTCCATACCTTGCCTCCGTTCAGAGGCATGCCAGACGTTCCTCCTCAACAAAGAATAGAGGCTCACAAACAAATTTCTCTGTTACTTCAACTAGGGGCCATACAGCCGGTCCCTATGCCAGAAGTGGGCCTAGGATTTTATTCTCGCCTGTTCCTAGTACCAAAGAAGGGGAACACGTGGAGACCAATTTTGGATCTATCTATCCTCAACACTTATCTGGACATTCCCAAGTTCAAAATGTTGACGTTACAACAGCTTTTGCCTCTGCTGGGCAAAGATCATTGGATGGTAACTTTGGATCTCAAGGAGGCTTACCTTCATGTTCCTATCAGACTAAGTTGCAGGAAGTATCTGCGTTTTAGAGCTGGGACTTTTCACTATCAGTTCTCTGCATTGCCCTTTGGCTTATCTACTGCCCAGAGTGTTCACAAAAGTTCTGGCTCCAGTGATAGCTTTCTTCAGGCTGAAAGGAATACAGATCTATCCTTATTTGGACGACTGCCTGATTCTGGCTCAAGGAAGGAAGAGCTTCTTCGTCATTTGGAATATGTGATAGCAGTGCTAAGATGCCTAGGGTATTCTGTGAACGAAATAAAGTCCAGTCTAGTACCCTCTCAAGACATGTGCTTTCTGGGTGTGAGACTGAATACAGCATCCCAGATGGCCTTTTAACCCCGGACAAACAAAAGAGTCTATCCCTTTACTTCCATCAGCTATCTCATCAGTCCGGGCTGACTGCAAGGACAGTCCTTCAAGCCTTAGGGTTCATGGCATCTTGTATTCTGGTGCTTCCCAATGCCAAACTGCATATGAGGAAGCTACAATGGTATCTCAAAATGTATGGACACAGCACTGCCAGGATCTAGACACTGTCATTCAAATAATACCTTGCATTCAAAAGGAATTTTTGTGGTGGGCTCAGGAATGTCACCTAAACAAGGGACTCTCTGTGACCCGGCCAGAGGCGAGTCAGATTTTAACGACAGATGCCTCAGACAAAGCTTGGGGAGCTCATCTAAATGGAAAGTGGATACAAGACAAGTGGCCTGCCAGACTACAGCATCTACATATCAATCTAAAGGAGATGTTAGCAGTCCAGTTTGCATTAATAGCTTTCAAGGATTTACTTCTTCCAGGGCAGGTGTTGATTCTAACAGACAACACAACTGTCATGTGGTACATCAACAAGCAAGGGGGAACGCATTCTTATCCTCTATGCAGGCAAGCAATGATTTTGTGGGAGACTGCTCTCAATTTACAACTCAATCTTCAGGCAAGGTTTCTGCCAGGAGCACAGAACTCCTTAGCAGATGTTTTGAGCAGACAAATTATGGATCCCCACGAGTGGAAATTGGATCCTCATGTGTTTCAGAAATTGACAGTGTCATGGGGAACTCCAGACATAGATCTGTTCGCTTCTCCACTAAACCATCAGCTGCCAAAGTTTTGCACAAAAAGGTTTCATCCCACAGCTTGGAAAGTGGATGCTCTTTCTTTCAATTGGAGCAATCTTCATGTGTATGCCTTTCCACCTCTGCCTCTCCTCCCAAAGGTACTTCTAAAGGTCAGACAGGACAAGCCAAGGATGATTTTGATAGCTCCAGATTGGCCTCGACAGCACTGGTACCCATTACTGAGAAGTCTGGTACGGAAGCCTCCATGGCCTTTGCCTTCGATTCCACACCTGTTGTCACAGGAGGACAGCCATTTGCTCAATGTCAAACTTCACTCTCTTCACCTAACAGCCTGGCATATTCTGTTTTGAACCATAAAGGGTCTCAACTTCCACAACAAGTTTTGAATGTGATTTTGGAAGCTAGAAGGCCTAGTACAAGGAAAGTGTACGCTGATAAATGGAAGAGATTTTTATTTTGGAGTGCAGCAAAAGATTTTGATGTTTCTGAGCCTAATTTGAGTGTGGCTCTTCAATATCTTACTGAGTTACTGGACAAAGGTTTGTCTTTCTCTTCTATTAAGGTTCATGCTGCAGCAATTTCGGCTCACTATGATTGTGACCCACCATTGTTTTCTCATCCTTTGTTCAAGCAATTTCTTAGAGGGGCAAAGAATATAAGACCCCCACGAAGAGCTCCTACTCCTGCTTGGGATCTCAATTTTGTGTTGGAGAAACTCACTCTACAACCTTTTGAGCCTGCAGCTACTTCTGAGTTGAAATATTTGTCATGGAAGACTGCTTTTTTGTTGGCAATTACTTCTGCAAGAAGGGTTTCTGAATTGCAAGCCCTTATGGCGGTTGAGCCTTTCTTGATTTTCCATAAGGATAGGGTATCATTACGTACTAATCCTTCCTTTATGCCTAAGGTGGTTTCTAGTGTGGCTTTAAACCAAACTATTCATTTGCCTACTTTTTATGCAAATCCCCAAAATAAAGGGGAAAAGATTTTGCACACTTTATATGTACACAGGCAGTTGCGATATTATTTGGACAGAACTAAAGGGTTCAGGCAGTCTCAGCAGTTGTTTGTTTCTTTTGCTTTGAGTTCTCAGGGCAAGCCTGTGTCAAAACAAAGTATTTCTAAGTGGATTGGGTTTTGCATTGCTTTCTGTTATTCCCATCATGGCAAGGAGATTCCAGCTGGGATTAGGCCTCATTCCACTAGGGCTACTGCCACTTCAACAGCTTTTTGGAGGGGAGTGGCAACCAAGGATATTTTGGAGGCAGCTACTTGGAGTTCAGTGCATACTTTCTCTAGGCATTATCACCTGCCACTTTACTTTAAATCCAGGGCTGGTTTTGCCACTGCTGTTTTGCAGGGCATCTTGGCGGCTCTGCTTCCTTATAGTTAGCCATCCTCCCTTACCTCTGCTTTGGGATTCTACCCAAGTGTAAGGACTGCAGCAGTGTGAGATGAAGAACATAGTACAGTTTTGTACCTACCATAAATGTAGATGTTCAAAGATCCACATTGCTGCAGTCCAATTTACCCTCCCTCCTTCCCCTCTGTAGTTAGAGGTGGTTGTGTGGGTTGGGTTGTACATATTGTGTATTTTGTATATATTGTACATATAGTTAGTGCAAGGGTGGTGGGTTGGTTGTTTGCTGTCTTTTGGTTTTGACCTTTATTTTTAGGGTCTTCTGACATCTGGGGCAAGAAAAGACTGAGGATATGACGTCGGTCATGCGCATTTGTACCTTGACGTCCTGATGTCAGTCAAATGCGCCTTGACCGACGTCAGCCTTATACTTTGATATTCGGGCCGACCGAGGACAGCGGACTACCCAAGTGTAAGGACTGCAGCAATGTGGATCTTCGAACATCTACATTTATTGTAGGTACAAAACTGTACTTTTTGGCTCTGAGCCGTCCTCCCAAGGAGGTGCCATCCAAGCCAGTGTCCAGACCCCTTTCCACATCCCCCTCCGTCAGGTCTACCTGGAGCTTGTCGGAACTCAAGGTGGATAGACTGATGACACAATTTCTCAAGGCGCAGACTCAGATGGGGGTACTGCTGGCTCTGTTCCCTTCTGGATCCGTGAGCAGACATTTCCTTTCTCATTCCATGGTTCCTTGTCAGATCTGACCTCCTGTTTGGAGTTGTCAGGTGCAGTGGCCCTGAGAACCAAGATGGCTCCGAGAGTGGCTTCCACTTCGAGTCTGATGACTTCCCCTGACTCATTTGGCTTCAACGGCTTCAGGGCTAAGTGCTTCTCGGAGCTGTAGCTTAGACTTTGAGTCCTGCTTGGGGGAGGGGGGGGGGTTTGACTTCAACTCTTGTCTTTTTTGGAGCCATCGCTTCCCCATGGAACATCGGTATTTGATAACTCGGCCCCGACTTCTCACTTGGAGCAGAGGGTGGCTGAAGTTCAGGAAAAGTTATGTTCAAACACTGTGGAAAGTATCACATATAATTCCCCTCCACAATGGCGGACCCTCCACAGAACTAACAATTACCGCCCCATAGCTATTCTCTCTCCACAATACTAGAGAGATGCATACACTCTCAGGTCTCAGACTACCTCCTTACTAACAACCTCCTTTTCAGTACTCAGCATGGTTTCCAACCAAACCGTAGCACCACCACTGCCTTACTCTCCTTTACTAACACTATCCTTCAGCATAAAAACAATGGCTCTCTCTCCTCTGCTACTTGCCTAGACCTATCTAAAGCATTTGACATGGTCCCACACAAGCAAATTATCTCTGTCCTCAATAACCTGTCCTTCTCTCAATCATTCACCAACTGGTTTCAGAGTTACCTGTCTGACCGCCAACAATCCGTTGTATGGCAGAATGACACATCTCCCAACTACCTGTCTCCATAGGGGTTCCCCAAGGGTCCATCCTTGGACCCCTACTCTTCTCTGTTTTCACCAATAATCTAGCCTCTGCCACCAAACATGGCACACTCATACAATACGCAGATGACTCAAGCATCATCTTCTCAGCCCAGTCCCCACCCAAACTGCAAAAAGTCACACAGGAAGCCTTTTCCTCTGTTGAAACTTGGTTATCCGATGCCCAATTAATACTCAACCTAAACAAAACTAAACTACTCATCTTCCAACCCACCAAACATACTCAAAACAACTCTCACTTTAACATCACAGCAAAAGACAACACCACTATATACTCAACTGAACACACCAAATTGCTAGGAGTGGAAATAGACAAACTAAAATTTGACATTCACATATCCATGACCATAAAAAAAGTCCACAAAAAAACTAGGAGCGTTATACAGAAATAAGCAACTTCTCACCAAAGCAGCAAAGATTTCAATAGCAAATTCCCACCTTATCTCCACCGTACTTTATGCCTCTCCAATATATACCAACCTAAGGCAATGCGATCTAAACAAGCTAGAGACCTGCTACAACAAAATCGCCAAATTCGCCACAGGGGCATCCTACCGTAGTCACCACTGTCTCTCACTTGCTGAACTGGGCTGGCTTGAACTCCCTCACCTCCTTCAATGGTATCAACTCTCATTCGCCCACAAACTAGTAAACCATCCACTAAATGTCCCATCCATCCAGAATCTACTCCAACCCTATTGCACCACCAGACCACTAAGATCCAGCAACAAAAATCACTTGCAGATCACTAAAGCCAGTAACTCTGCTGGTAAAACACTATTCTCTTGCACCATAGCCAAATTAGGGAACTCCCTCCCACCCATAATTACCTCCGTACCATCATGCACCCACTTCAAAACTTTACTAAAAGTGCACCTAAAAACATGCTGGTTATGCCCTTGCAACTCCCACTCTAAAATCACCCACCCCATCCAACCACTGCCTGTCTTTCCACTCCAATAACTACCTTGATTATAGCAAGCTCAGATGCTCATAAGCCTAGTACTTATTATACAGCAGGAACTTCTTATTGTAACATTTGTTAATGTCTGTTATGTACTTCACAGATAAAGATTCTAGTTGTCTACTGATGTACTATGTTCTTCATCTGTAAATATGTTGTAAGTAATTGCTATGTTATATTGTTAATCGCTATGTAATCCAATGTAACTACTGTCTGTTTATTTTAACTGTGGAGCTTTTCGCCCGGGCCTCCAATGAAAATGGACCAACGTCCAGTCGGACACTCCCGGTCAACAAATGTAAATAAAATAATAAAAAAGTGCACTCTGATGGCTTCAGCTCTGGAAGGAAAACTCGTGGATCTTCACAGTCCATCTGCCTTCAAGGTGGTGGAGAGGGTCCTCACCCATCCTAGGGGTTTTCTGGTTCTCCCACCATCAGATCCCAGCCCTGCCACCATGGAGTCTACCCTTAGGGTCTCTTGCCTTCCACCAGGACAGCCAGTGCTACAAAGCACCCAATCTCTTCCCACTGTGGAACCCCATTTTTCTTCTGACACCTCCCCAAAGTATCCCATCAAGGAGGTCCCTCGGAAGAACAGGTGTGAAAGGAGATACCTGGATTCCCTGCAGGAATCCATCATTACAGACACTGATTTCAAGGAAGGGGAAGGTCCCCCAGATATCCACCTGACAATGTCTCCTTTGCAGACATCCTAGAGATCCTCCACCAGAAGGGTGAATGGTCTTCCCAAAGCCCTAACACAGAGGATTCAGTGCTCTTGGAGGCTTCAGCACTGACCTGTCTACATCCTGGGTGTTCCCCCGGCAGATTCTCTTATTGAGCTAGTTTTTACCAGGGCATGGAAGGATCCAGACATTGTAGAGCCCATACCCAAGAGGGCTGATAGTATCTTAAATGTTCCCTTTCCCTCAGACAAACCCCACTGAACTAAAGGGATCCCAGTAGATGCCATGGTTGTTGTGGCAGCCACCAAAAAGGAACTACCTCGAGAGGTCCTCTGTCTATTCCCCTAACAGGAAGTCTAGGGGTTTGGACAGGTTTGGCAAGAGGGTTTACGCTTCATCCTCTTTTCCTTGTGAACGTTAAACTATTCATCCCATTTTACTAGACTGCAGAGGGATCTGATTAAGGAACTGTCTAGCTCAGTCCCCGAGTCCATGTCTGAAGAGGAAAGCAAGATGTTTTCCTCCAGGATGGCCACTGTCCAGTCGATGTCTAATTCATCAATGTGGCTGATTGCCCATGTGGCTGAACGCACCTGTAGGGCCACCTGTTTTGGCATTGCCATTAGGGGTCATGCCTGGATACGGCTATTTGACTTTGTGGAACCTTTCAAGGCATCATTTGTCAATGCACCCCTTGATGGTTTATCTTTGTTTGGCCCCACAGTTCATGACACACTCTTTCACAGTGAGAAGGATGGGAAGACCATACCTGCTATTGGAATCCATTTTTCTACTCCACAGAAATCCTTTTCCAGGAATCAGCATGGAGGAAAAAACTGTGGTTCAGAAAAACTCAAGGTCCTTTCTAAGATTCTCAGGGATACTTTTCCCCCCAGAGGCGGGGGGGGGGGTTGCAATGGTTGATGCCGCCCCGGGGGCAGAGGGAATCCACCAAATCATGCATCTTAAGATTATTCCTCAGACAGACCCTTTCAGCACTCCTGAAGGGTTGCGCAACTGTCCGTCTCTGGAGGCAGTTGGGGTCACTTATCCTTGCACCCAGAAGCCTGGATAGCCATCTCAATCAATGGTGCAAAGAATCATATGCAAAGGATACTTCATTCTCTTCTTAAATCTTCCCAAACCAAGAACTTGCCTCCCAGATGTGCCACCTAATCAGGGGGTGACAGCAGCACTAGAAATTACAAAGCTGCTTTAAAAAGAGCCATCCCGGGTGTCATGCCCGACCAAGCCGGATCGGGCATTTACTCAAGGTTCTTTTTATTACCAAAGAAAAACATGGGACCTAAGGCCAATTTTGGATTTCACATCCCTGAACAAATCAATAAAAAACTCAGTTCAGGATGGTCTCGATCCACTGCATCCTACCTCTTTTGAAGATGGATAACTGGCTGTGCTCTGTAGACATGAAGGATGCGTACTATCGTATCAAACTGAAGAAGCGCTCCAGAAGGTATCCTTGTTTCAGCCATTACCAGTTTTGTGTGCTTCCTTTTGCTCTCATCACAGCCCCCAGGGGGCTGGTTCACCAAATGCTGGGCAGTAGTTGCAGCTCATCTCAGACTGCAGGGATTCCACGTTTTCTTATATCGATGACTGGCTTCTAACCGCTTCAACCAGGCATCTACTCATTCAAGCCAGGGATTACCTGTTACAGTTGGCTCTTAATTTCAGCATAACTGTAAACACACAAAAATCGCATCTCAATCCCATCCAGATAATAGACTTTATTGGAGCTCATTTGGACACAGCCAGAACTATGGCCTTTCTACCTCCAGACAGGGTATCCACTCTAAGGGTTCATGTTTCTCAAATCCTAGCGATTCCATCTCCTCCAGCAAAACTAGTTCTTTTGAAGCTGTTTCATTCAGTACACGGTGACTTGGTTTGTTCTGCTTTTGTTTATCTCGGTTGTTTTTTTGTGTTCGTTCTACTAGTTCTAAGAGAGTTAGGTTCTATGACTACCATGATAATGTTATTGCCCACAGCAAGCTTACACATGCGAATCCTACAGTGGGCGTTAGCAGTTCAATGGTCATTAAACCAGCATCTTCTGTCTCACCCCATAGAACTGGCAAGGGTTTGCAAAGACTCTCTTTTCTGGTGGCTCCATTCCCCGGACGTCTGCCAGGGTCATCCCTTCATTCCTTGCCAAACTCCAGTCTGACCGCAGATGCCTTCCAGTTGGGGTAGGAGACATTTTCTGGGATGTCCTGGAGATGAGAGCAGCTCCTGTAGCTTTGCAAGCACTACACAGCTTCATTCCTCCTGGGACCATTGCATTTCAAACGGACAATACGTCCGGGGTTTGATACATCAACAAGTAAGGGGAACCAGATCTTTACCCACTGTGTCAAGAAGCAATGAGAGTGTGGCAGTGGGCGATCTCTACCAACCGCCTTCTCATTGCAGTGCACATTCCTGGGGAGTCCAACATTCTAGCAGACAGGCTCAGCAGAATGGTACTAATGCCTCATGTGTGGTCTCTGAACCAGTCAGTCGCAAACCTGATCTTCCACAAATGGGGTCAACCTTGCTGCAACCTCTTTGCCTGTCCCCACAACAACTAATGCAACAAGTTCATTGCCCTAATCCCTCCACAGGGACAGCCCCTGAGAGATGCTGTAGTCCATGCTTGGCCCCTCGGTCTACTCTACACATTTCTGCTTTTACCCCTGATTCCCACATGCCTTCAGAAAGCTCATCGGTTGAAAAGCAAAGTCGTCCTCATTGCCCCTTTCTGGCCTTGCCAGATCTGGTTCACCTTTCTGTGGTTCATCTCCTTTGTCCTCCATGGGCTGTGGAACCTCTTCCAGATCTGTTGTCCCAGCCCTCAGGACGGCCTCATCCGAACCTTCGAGGTTTAAAATTGACCGCATGATTTCTCCAGTTCCATTGATAGCTAGACATTCCAGGCTTTCATCCCTGTTCCAACAAATCCTCATACCAGCTCACAAATCTTCTACTAGGAGCATATTATAAAAGCAAATGGAAAAAGTTTTATATTTGGGCTCAGCAGAAGTTTGTTGATCCTTTCACAGCTCCTGTTCCTGTGATTTTAGATTTCCTGCCCTTTCCTTTCCAGAGCGAAGCAGATATTCCACGGTGAAGGTTCATTTGGCAGCTATTTCGTACTTCCACATTGAGGATATCTTTGCTACCCTAGCATTTTCTAAACTATGTAAGGTTTTTCTCAGGAACAACTTTTTACTCCGTTCTCCAATCAAAGAACCATCTCTTCCTTGGGATCTTACTTTGGTTTTATAAGTCCTAGTTCTTCTTCCCTTTGAACCAGCAGCTAAAGTTGATCTGAAATTTCTTTCCTGGAAGACTGCCTTTTTGGTTGTAATTACATCAGCGAAAAGAGTTTCTGAGCTCCAAGCCCTCTCTGCTAAACCTCCTTATTTGATCTTTCATAAGGATAGCGTTTCCTTCTGGACAAATCCATCCTTTTTACCTAAAGTGGCCACAGAAGACAATATCAGTCAGTCCATTCATCTCCCGATTTTCTTCCCCAATTTCCAGAATAAGGGGAAATACACACTGCATCTTCTGAATGTTCATAGGCAATTACGTTTTTTTATCTGGACCAGATGCAATCCTTCAGAAAATCTGACCAGCTGTTCATTTCTTTTTCAGATGTGAGGAAAGGGACTGCAGTTACTAAACCTACTCTGACCAGATGATTGCGAGACTGCATCCCCTTTGTTTATTCATCAAAAGGTATGTCCTTGCAGGGGCATGTCAATGTTCATTCGACCAGATCTATGGCAACTTCTCAAGTTTTTCCCTGTAGGATGTCATTTGATGATATCTATACATCTGCCTCTTGGTCAAGGTCTCATACCTTTATTTCTCATTACAAACTAGGCATTATTTCCAGGAATAGAGCTGCCTTTGGCTCTTTGGTGTTTCGGAATTTCCTTCCATAATGGCCACCCTAGGTGCGAAGTAGCTGGGGACTGTGTCCCTCAGGTCGAGGAATGAATGAAAATGACAACATTGGATAAAGAAGCTATGTCCTTGCCATAATGTTCCATCTGTGTTGTCTGTTTTCATTCTTCCTGAACCTTCCTACCCTCCTTCCACCTGGCCTCTTTTCCATGTAGACCTGACAGAGTTGGTTTCTCTCAGGAACTGCAGTCCCTGGGTTGAGCTCCTGAACCCTTTTCTTCATATGTATCTATATAGATATATTAGCTGTATAACTTTTAACAAACTCGATCTGAGGTACTCTGGGAATAGGAGGCATTATAGCATGGAGAGGAAGAGCTTGAGCATCAAATCTTGAGCTTGGAAAGCAGCTGAGTTGGATCCGAGGTTGGATGCAAAACCCACAGGTTGAGGAAGAATGAAAATGGCACAGATGTTATGTTATGATAAGAACATAACTTCTTTTTATATTCATTTTATATCCCTGCATAAGGGAGGGCTTTCACAGACCCAGGAAGGTACATACCGATAAGTTTGACTAGCCTTGTATGAAAAGCCATGGAAAGACTTAACATGGAAATGATCAGTCAAGACATAGGGGAACCTCCAAACACTGGACCTATCTCACTTTGAATTCATCAAGGGCAGGGTTATGCTTACTCAACTTGGTGGACTTTTTTGAAAAGAACACCTAATCAACAAATGAAGGCAAAATGGTACACACTGCATACCTTAACTTGGCCAAAGCTTTTGACACAATTCCCCACTCAGGCATAGAAGAAAAGCTAAATAAACTGGGAATAAACCCCTGTGTCACCCTCTGCATTGCCAGCTGGCTCCCATATGTGATGCAGATAATCAAAATAGGGGAAGTTATTTCCACAAAGAGACCAGTCACCCAGGGTTCTTTGCTGGGACATCTCCTGTTTAACATCTATTTTTCCTGAAGTAAAAGCCAATATCAAAGATCTCTAACTGACTAAGTTTGCAGATGCCTGCAAGCTAAGAGTAGTCATTGAATCCCAAAATGATTTAGCCATCTTGCAGGATGGTTTATCCCAAGTAAATAACTGGGGTCAAAATTATAGACTGAAAGTAAATACATTATTGTATCTTTTGGGAAGTCATCTATCCCAGGGAACTACCACATTGACAGTACGTCCCCAAGAGTTGATCCATTTGTTCAGGATTTGGGAACTTTTGTGTATAGTGACCTAACTTTTGACCAACACGTATCCATTGTTGTAAGAAATCCTTCTGTATTGCACAGCTTAGAAACAAAGAGATTGTGTCTAGATCTAGAGATGCTATTGCCCCCCTTTACTCAGCCCTCATTAGGCCAGTCATTAAATGTAATGCCCCATTTGGCATGTATCTGTCCAGAAACATGGAATAACTGAAATGCCCACAGAGATAGTTCATAGTTCATAGTTCATAGGTTAGTACTAGGCTAACTGCTCTTGCGAGCCATTTTAAGCCTAGCCAGTTATCCCCTGTGAGATTCAAACCCTGTATCTTGTGTTTGTAAGGCAAACACCTTAACCATTAGGCCACCTTCAAAGTCTCCAGCCCCCTCCACTCAGTCTTCCAGATACCCTACTAAAAGGATACAAGCCCTAAACAACATATCCTACCTGGACTGACTCAAAGCCATGTCACTATACTAGGTGTTCTGCAGACTGCTAAGAGGTGACCTGTGTCTGGCATGCAAGGCATCATCTGACCTATTACTGATTGATTTTCTGCACATCAGCAAGTGAAATGGCATCGCAGTTAGTCAGTCTAGGGATCTAAACCTCTTCTGCCACATCAACAGAACAATTTGGGCATACAAGTACATCTTGCAGTGTCTACTGCAACTCTGGAACAGACTCCCCATCCCCATAAAACTAATTTCATCCCTGTCCTTATTAAAGCACATCTTAGCTCTATGGATAGGAAACAGAAAATTTACACCAGGACTGCCCCCAGTACTACTAGGCAGCTCTTGAATGCTTTATCCAATGCCTGGGTCCCCTCAAATTATCTATGCATTTTTTTTCATGGAAGTAATGTATAATTATCAACCATAGGATGGGTAAGGCCAGTCTGTAACCAAATGGGATAGATTATTTCGAGCACAAAAAGGGAAATTAACTAGGCTAAAAATAGCCCACAAGGGCAGCTAGCCTAGTAACTATGAGCATGTGAATCTTATTAATGTGTTGTCTTATCTCGCCTTCATTCTTACCAGGATGGGTTCGGATCCGATCCCCGGATCCGACTCGGTCTTATATACAAGCTTGAGGTCTTCCACCAGCTGATGGCTAAACCCTATCCCAGCATGCAGTAGGAAAGCTCCCCAGATCTTGTTTGCCACTAAACAAGATCAGGTGCTTTTTACTGATTCTGGCTAAGTATACTCCTTTATTGTGATAACTATTGTTGAGAATTGCTTATTTCTAATTATTCTGGATTATTATTGCTTTATATAACTAGTTTGTTAATTCCGCTTTGTTTCTGCTGATTTTTTTCTGTTGTTGGCCGTCATTTTCCATTAGGCCTTTTTTTCCCTATCCCGGCTTCTGTCTAACACCTTTACTAGCCTGTTTTAGAGGGCTTATCTTACCTTTATTGTTTTCTCTAAAATTGTTAAAGTTAGTTTGCTTAAGTAAGAGAACTGCTTTACCTTTGGCATGTTTAAGTTAGAGGGCTTCCCCCTTCTTTCTGTCTTCCAGGCATAGCCCGTTTAAGTTAGAGGGCTGTGGCCACCCCTTTTTTCCTCTCCTATACAATTGTAGTTGATTGTTGAACTACTGTTGTAGTTGCTGTTGTTGCTGCTGTTGTTATTGTTATTGTTATTAAAAAAAAAAAAAACTGTTTGAGCCTTTTTGCTTACTGTTATCCTTTGTGTTCAAAATGTCTTCTAAAGATTTGAAACCCTCTGGGTTTAAAAAAATTGAGAAATGTGGACAGAAAATGTCCCTCACTGATAGACACACTATTTGTGTGTATTGCTTAGGAGCTGTCCATCTCCAGGAGTCTTGCTCAGTTTGTCACTCCTTCAATCACAGGGCTTTTCTGGAAAGAAAAAACAAATTAATCTTAAGAGGTCTTTTAAAAACCCCTTCTCATAAGCAATACAAGAAGGTCCTGGTTTCATCAAAATTTGACAAGTCTCCTTCCTTTAGAGCTGACAAATCTGAGAAGAGATCTTCCTCTTCTAGTGATCCATCGGATCCTCCCAAAAAAATTACAAAAATGTCCTCACTGGTTCCTAAGACTGTCGGATTCGAGAAACCTACTGCTCCGACACCATCAGTCTCGGTGCCAGTGGAGTTCGAGTTGTGGAGCCAGTCCCCTGTATTGGAGCCATTCTCCCCTACGCTTAGATCTCCTATTCTCCAGCCTTCAAAGTCTCCAGCCCCCTCCACTCAGTCTTCCAGGAGCCTATCCGACGATGATGTGGATAGAGTGGTGCAGAGGCTATTAAGGACACCAGTGGTGGCCATGCTGTTATTGGATTCAACCCCAAGGGCTTCGGTTCTGACCACATTTTCCCCTTCTACTTTGATTCCTCCTCCGATCCGATCTTGGACCTCTGAGCCAGAATATCAGGAGCTGATATTGGTGGAACCCTCAGAACCGAGACCTGTTACAGGATCTTTGGATCTGATCATTGCTCCAATGTCCTCAGCTCCATTGGAGCTCGTGGAGTCTAGGAGCCAACGCTCTCTGATCAGGTCCGGGGAGGCGAGTCGGATCGGACAGTTGTCGGATTCGAATTTGCCTCTTCGGGTGTCTGCTTGGGTGAGCTTGGCTCCTACCTCAGCCATCCTTCTTGTTTCCATTGATTTCCTTGGGTTCTTTGGATCCAGGGATTTCCTCGGCTCAAGTTCGAGGGGCTTTTGAGGTGATGAGAAGATGGCTGTCTCCACAAGCAGTTCTGCAGTCATCTCTGGACATTCTTCCCCAAGAGGCGCACCGGTGTCTGCTTCTTTACCCTTGCATCCACAGGGACGCGGAGATCCTAGGCCTCAGGATGCCCCAAAGTGTGCTCCCTGCTGTTCTGAAACCTCTCCAGAGTACCCCTCTGAAGAGGTCCCTCAGGAGAGGCTATGTAAGAGGAAGCATTTAGACTCCTCAGAGGAGTCCGTCACTTTGGATACAGACCTTGATGAAGCTGAAGGGTCCCCACGGTTGCATCCTGACTATGTCACCTTTGGAGACATCTTAGAAATACTTAAAACAGAGAGGTGGCTTGAAGTCCACCAACCCTTCAGCAGAGGAGCCCATGTACCTGAAGGCTTTTGGATCTCATGCTTCCTCCACTTAGGTGGTCTCCGCCTTTTGTCGAACTTCTGGATTTAGTTTCTCAAAAGGTGTGGGAGTCTCCAGATTCAGTGGAACCTCTTCCTCTGAGGCCAAATAAGTTCATCACCTTCCTCTCAGACAAAAGATTTTTAACTAAGGGAGTCCTAGTAGATGCTATGGTGGTGGTGGTGGCAGCCACCAAGAAGGAGCTTTCAGAAACGTCGTCTTCTGTTTATCCACTAAACAAGGAGTCTCGCATGATGGACAGGTAGGAAAGTGCATTTTTTCTTGAGCAACTTTTGTTTTTAGATCACTGAATTATCTGACCCACTTTATGAGACTATAAAGAGATCTCCTGAAGGAGTTAGGAGATACTCTCCAAGATTCAGCGGCTGAAGCGGTGTCAGGGAAAGCTTCCTCTCCTCTCTCTACCTTATATTCAGAGGTAAACTCCTGCATGAGGCTGATTTCTTATACAGTGGATGGTGCGAGTAGAACAGCGGGTTCAGGAATTTCCCTAAGGAGAAATTCTTGGATGCGCTTGTGTGACTTCATGGAACCCTTTAAACCTTTTGTGAATGCCCTGTTTGATGGCTTGTTTCTGTTCATGCCCAGAGTCAAGGACATACTAACCAGGTGTGAACAAGAAGGGAAGACTCTCTCTGCTGTAGGAGTCTATTTTTCCTTACCTACCAGACCATACCCCAAAGGTCAGAAAGGAAGTGTAAAAATGTGGTTTTGAAAATCCCCGAGAGCTTTCCAGGACACATGTGGTGAATCTTCCCCCAGGGTCAGAGGGGGAAGTAGTAATGGAAGATGCCGACCACATGGCAGAGGGGGTCCGCAAAATCAGGGTGACAGAGAATCTTTCTTTGTTAAGCCCTTTCAACGCTCCTGAGTGGAGGCCCGCCTGTCCATCTCTGGAGGCAGTCGGGGGTCGCTTATCTTTGTACCCAGAAGCCTGGCTATGAATAACAAAAGGCTAATGGGTACAAAGCATCATATCCAGAGGTTACTCCATACCCTTTTCCTTCACCGTCCCAAGCATAAAAAAGATCCCAGATATTCCACCCAATCAAAGGGAACAGACAACATTAGAAATTCGAAAGTTGCTAGACAAAAGAGTCATCCAAATCATCCTTGCAGACCAAATACAATCCAGAACTTACTCAGGATTCTTTTTAGTTCCAAAGAAAACAGGGAACTGGGGACCAATTCTGGATCTCAGCAATCTAAAAAAATCTGTAAGAAAGTCCAAGTTCCAGATGGTAACACTGCAGTCAGTATTCCCTTTTCTGGGACAAGACGATTGGATGTGCTCGATAGATCACCAAGATATGTGCTACCACATAGGAATGGCCAAGCGATCCAGGAGGCACCTGCTGTTTTGGCTGGGAGCCAGTCACTACCAATTTTGAGCTCTGTACTTTGGCCTCGCAACAGCCCCCAGAGTGTTCACCAAATGCATGGCAGTAGTTGCGGCTCACTTGAGGTACCTAGGATTCTGGGTGTTTCCATATTTAGACGACTGGCTCCTAACCGCCACCACCGAGCATCTACTAATAAAAGCGAGAAACACCACCTTGCAGCTCTGCTCTCACCTGGGAATTACAGTAAATTATGAGAAATCTGCCTTGCTGCCTTCTCAGCATGTCATCTTTATAGGAGCAGAATTGGATACAACAAGGATGATGGCCAAACTTCCTCCAGAAACAGTACAAGATCTACGACGTCAGGTTGTAAATCTTCTTTCAAGGAAAAAAACACAAGTAAGGACAGTCCTAAAAGTTTTGGGGATCATGGCTGCAGCAATAACTTTGATCCCATTAGCACACCTGCACATGAGAATTCTCCAGTGGCTACTGTCCACTCAGTGATTGATGCAGAAACTGCCTATGTCCCACAAAATATTGATAGCGGAATCTTGCAAAAAAGACCTTCATTGGTGGCTTTAGTCTGCTTTTGACACTAGGCCAACCATTTGTGTTTCCCCAACCATTAGCCACAGTGACCATGGACGCCTCTCAGATAGGGTGGGGAGCATTATCTGGGCAAGACAGTCCAAGGCACTTGGCAGGATCACGAGGCACATTTGTACATAAGTGTTCTAGAGATGAGAGCGGTGCTACTGGCATTGCAAGCATTCCAGGACTTTCTTCCGCTGGGAACTATTGCAATACAGGCAGACAACGTTAGTTGTGTAGTATATAAACAAACAAGGAGGAACCAGATCTTACCCCCTTTGTAGACAGATCCTAAGAGTATGGGAGTGGTCGACCTCCTCCCAGCATAGCAATGCATATCCCGGGGAAATCCAACATGATAGCAGACAGACTTAGCAGATCAGTTCTGATGCCTCACGAGTGGTCCCTAAAACAGGAAGTAAACATTTTCTGCAAATGGGGCCAGCCTTGTTGTGACCTTTTTGCGACATCCATGAATGCCAAATGCAGCAGCTACTTTGCTCTTATCCCTTCTCCATGGGAGTCACCAAGGGATGCATTTGTTCATGACTGGCCCTCAGGTCTCATTTACGCCTTTCCTCTTTTCCCTTTAATATCCAAAGTTCTGCAGAAAGCCACTTGCTTGGGAAAGGACTTGATACTCATCACCCCATATTGGTCTCGTCAAATCCGGTTCCCTTTCCTGTGGCCTCATCTTCGGGAGGAGCCTTGAATTCTGGACCCAGTTCCAGATCTTCTGACTCATGCATCAGGAACGCTCCATCCTTCCTTTCATACTTTCAAATTGACAGCTTGGCTGCTCCGATTCCAACCATAGCCAGGTTTCCTGACCTCTCCATCAGTTAAACACATCCTAATATCTTCTTGTAAGGCTTCATCGAGAAAAATATACAGAAGCAAATGGAAAAAATTCTCATTTTGGGCTTCTCATAGTCATATTGACCCATTTTCTGCCCCATTCAATTCCATACTAGAATTCTTGAGAAAACTTTTCATTGAAGGCGCAGCCACAGCTACTATTAGAGTTCAGCTAGCAGCGATATCCGGTTTCCATTTAGGTGAATCAGGCCTCAATATCATGTCTCACAGACTATGCAAAGCCTTTCTTAAAGGTACTTTATTATTAAGACCACCTACCAAAGTCCCTCCAGCACCATGAGATTTAAATTTTATCTTATGTAGTTTAATTTTCCCCCTGTTTGAGCCATAGTCATCTTGTGAACTCAAATTCTTGACATGGAAAAGTTTTCTTGATAGCAATTACTTCTGCTAGAAGAGTGTCAGAGCTGCAAGCCTTGTCAATAGAGCTCCCATAATTGCTGTTCCATAGAGACAGGGTCTCCTTATGAACAAATCCTTCCTTTTTGCAAAAAGTTATGTTCAGAATCAAATTTGAACCAATCCATAGAACTGCCAGTCTTTTATCCAAATTATGAGAATAAAGCAGAATACATGTTACACCAATTGGATGTACATAGACAATTGCTTTTCTACTTACACAGGACTAAGGACTTCAGAAAATCTAACCAACTAATTATATCTTATTCACATTCGAAAAAAGGTTCCTCAGTCTCCAAATTGACACTTTCAAAATGGCTTTCAGATTGCCTAACTTTTGTTTATAAATCTCAGAACAGAGATCTACCCCCATAGAGTTAAAGCCCCACTCTACAAGAGCCATTGCAACCTCTTCCGCATTTATGGCTAGATTACCAATTAATACCATTTGTGCTGCGGCAACTTGGGCAAGACCACTTACCTTTATCACTCATTACAAAGTCGATTTGACCTCCAGGAACAGGGCCTCCTTTGGTTCCACGATTCTGAAGAATATTCTCCCCTGAGCCACCCAAGAAAGATGATGCTAGTGACACTGCCCCATCCTGGTAAGAATGAAGGAGAGATACCACAACATCACATGAAGAAGTTATGTATTCACCATAATGTTTCGTGTGTGTTGTCCATCTTCACTTTCATTCTTACATCCCACCTTCCTTCCCCCCAGCCTTTTTAACTCCTGGAAGACCGAGTTGGTGCAGTTGGATACTATTAAGTTCTGACTTTTTTATTGTTCTCTAAATTAATAAGCTGTCTTTATTTTATATTCCTTTATTTTAACTGCAAACAATATCTGGGGAGCTTTCCTAGTGCATGGTGTTTAGCCATGAGCAAGTGGAAGACTTTGAGCTTGTATATAAGGCCGAGTGGTAAGAATGAAGGCGAAGATGGGCAGCACACATGGAACGTTATGGTGAGTACATAACTACTATTTTCATCAGGGAATGCAAATTCTTCCATTGTCCTATTCATAAAAATTCTAGCTTACTCTATCAAATGCTTTCTCTGCATCAGGACCCAATAACAACAGTGGTATTTTCTTACATTATGCGTCCGTCCGGGTCATCTTTTTCTATTAATATTTCAAATGTTTGCCTCCCCTCCACAAAACTACACTGATCCATACCCTTCAGTTTTGGCAACTTTAGATAGTATAGACATAATCACTTTGTAATCATGGTTTAAAATTGAAATGAGTCTATATGAAGCTGGATCTGATGGGTCTTTACTGTCTTTAGCTAATGCAGCCATTACATTTTTCTTCCAAGATGTTGCTTCCCCTACTTTTATAATATTGTTAAATAAAATCTTGCAGATCTTTACTTTATTCTTTGTTAACTTCCACAGGAATACAATCTATTCCTGGAGACTTTCTTTAAGATATAGTTATCATCACAGTTTTTATTTCATTTCCTTCTATCTTAACTGGTAGTTGTTGAGCTTCTAACCTTGGCATAATTAAGTCTTCCATAAATCTTTCTATTTGTGTGTTTTCTTTGTTTCCACATATCTCTGCTTTATACAAATTTCATAAAATTTCCAAAATACCTCTATGCTTTATACAAATTTTCATAAAATTTCTAAAACACCTCCCTCTAATACCTCTATAGAATCTCTGGTTAAATTTTTTTAATAGGCTCTCTAAGTTTGGCGGCAACCCTTTCTCCTTTCTGTTCCTAAAAATAGATGCTTAACAGCAATTTTTCAAAACCCATGCATATTATCCAGATGCTCCCTTATTTTCTGTTTAGCATTCTGCATTTGTGCCTGTTTTTGTTCTGTGGTTTCTCTTATTCTGCAGTACTTTAACCTTTGTCAGCCCCTCTAAGTAATTTGTATTACTTTTTAACCATATCTGTTTTATTTCTAACCTATTTTTGAACTCTATTTGCATTTTGTCCCACTCACTAGCTATAACTTGGGAAGATATTTCCATCTTCACTGATAACTCTCAAATAATTTCTGCTAGTCATTCTTTCGATTCCTCTCATTTCAAAAGCTAGGTGGAAAGTGCCAGTGTCTCATTTTTACTACATTACCTTGCATTTCTATCTTGCCTTTTTATTGTTGCATGACCTAAAATAGTTATTGAATTTGTGTTGAAACTTTCAGTCATATCCAAATGTTCCTGTGAAATGTAATTTCTATGTAGTCTAGCCCAGTCATTCTACCTTGGGGAGTAATATGTAAATTCGGTTTGTGTTCCTACTACTGAATTTACATCTCCCATACCAAATATTTTCATAAATTTACTGAGAAATTTTCCCTCTTTTTGTTATATTTTCCCCTTTAGCCCCCCCCCCCGATACATCCTTTCTAATGCAAATAAAGTTGCAGTACCCCACTATAAGTAATACTCCTGTGGTGAAAGCTGATTATTTCTCCACAAAAGTTTTTAAACTCCATAATAACAGTTTTTGGGGGATTATAAATACATGCTAGCATAATCCTCCTCCCTTGCCAATAGCCCCTCATTGTCACAGATTTACCATTATTGTTGTGTTTCCCCTATTCTATCACTATGTTGTTGTTCCTACTCAGCAACAGCTCCTCGTGGTGCTAGCAGCAGAGAAACGAAAAGAGTGACTGCTTCCAAGATTTAAGTATATTTTACTGCTATTACCTGTGCGACCATCTTTCCTCGCCGAAAAGCGAGTTTAATCTGCTCTTTTGCCTGTTTTAAGCTTGTTTTGTGATTTCCAATACCTGCACTTTTAAAAGCTTGTTTGAATTTAACTGTTGAGGCTGCTCACTCAGGTGCGCTAGCCTGTGTTAAGATTTTACTGTACTTTTTCTGCTGTTTGTTCTGTTAAAAAAAAAAAAAAAAAAAATATATATATATATATATATATATATATATATATATATACACTTGTTTCCCGCCTTTCCTGACCTAGAATAGTTCCTAATACAGGCATTGCTGTACTCTGGACTTTAGAATAGTTCCTGTGTTGCCCATTTCCTTACTTGGATAGAAGGAAGCTTTTTTGTTCACCAGTGGGAGTGGGGAGCTTTGAGCAGTCTATCTGTCCCTGGAGGAGTGACCTCAGCACAAGAATCTTGTAGTTTATTGGCCGTTTGGGGCTAATTTCTAGCTCTTTTAAGTTCCCTGTATAAAAACCTGCTTTGGCGCGGTTTTGCACTTGTTCCTACTCAGCAACAGCTCCTGCTGGTCCTGCAGAGTGGTGCTAGCAGCAGAGAAATGAAAAGAGTGACTGCTTCCAAAATTTTAGTATATTTTACTGCTATTACCTGTGCGACCATCTTTCCTCACCAAAAAGTGAGTTTAATCTGCTCTTTTGCCCGTTTTAAGCTTGTTTTTGTGATTTCCAATACCTGCACTTTTAAAAACTTGTTTGTTTGAATTTAACTGTTGAGGCTGCTCACTCAAGTGCACTAGCCTGTGTTAAGATTTTACTGTACTTTTTCTGCTGTTTGTTCTGTTAAAAAAGAAAAAATATATATCCTTGTTTCCCGCCTTTCCTGACCTAGAATAGTTCCTAATACAGGCATTGCTGTATTCTGGACTTTAGAATAGTTCCTGTGTTGCCCATTTCCTTACTTGGATAGAAGGAAGCTTCTTTGTTCACCAGTGGGAGTGGGGAGCTTTGAGCAGCCTATCTGTCCCTGGAGGAGTGACCTCAGCACAAGAATCTTGTAGTTTATTGGCCATTTTGGGCTAATTTCTAGCTCTTTTAAGTTCCCTGTATAAAACCCTGCTTTGGAGCGGTTTTGTGCGATTTTGCGCATAGCGCAGCATCGGGCAGCGCCGCTTAACCAGGCTTAAACCATTCTCGGCTCCACAAAGTCTGCTCTTCACTTTTTCCTTTAGATCTGCTCTATTCTCTCAAGTAAAGACCCTATTCTCAACCGATAACCTAGCACTGCTCTTACTAGCAATTATATAAGTTAGCACTAATAAGCTAATAGCACTTCCTCCTCATATACTCCCTTGGAGTACTCGTCTCCTATTGGTCCTTTTTGTCAGCCATAAAGTTGTTACTTATACTATACCGGCATGTCCAAAGGTCAGTTGCTAGTTTCCTCTCCAGTCCAGCTGGTGAATCTGGGAATCCTGAGGCAATGTTACAACTGCCTCATGTACACAGACAGCCCTCTCCTCCTCCCAACAAGTACTAATATATGCCCGAGATGCAACCATATAGCCAAACTGGAGGCTAAGCTCTCTCAACGCAGTACTGGTGCAGCCAGTCAGGAGGGGAAGGTAACCATACACACCACAAATCCAGTCTCACATAGACCTACCACATCATCAAACCAAACACATAAACACACTAAAACATACTCGGAGGCACTAAATACAAATCTGCTTAACCAGCAGAGACCTCCAAAGCAGACATCCAAGCAACATCTACCACAAAGCAAAAAAAGTGAAAAGACCTCCAAAGCAGACATCCAAGCAACATCTACCACAAAGCAAAAAAAGCGAAACACATACTTTACAAAATCAGTGTGCCAAACAGTCACAGCCCTTAAGGCCAAACAACACACCTGATACACTTGTAATAGGTGACTCTATTGTCAGGCACACTGACGTGTCCCACTCGCCAGGCTGAACAAGGAGAAGGTCACGGTGAGCTGCCTGTCGGGTGCCAAGATCCGCCACATAACACAAGCACTCAGGTCACTCCAAAGCAAGTACAAATATGACTCTGTCATTGTCCATGCTGGTGTGAATGACCCGAGCCATACCTCCCTGGACTACTTGAAAAAAGACCTAGAGGAGCTCTCAGATCATGTTTCCCAGACAGGTATGACCCTGACCTTGAGTAACATCTTACCCTCACCAAAAATGATGCCACAGTATAAAGAAAAAAATGATCAATTTTAACAATTGGCTAAAGTTCTGGTGTCATTCAAAGGGGATCCAGTGTCTGTCAGCCTGGGATGACATGCTAGACAAGCCACGTTGCTTCGCTAGGGACAGCTTGCACCTGTCACCTCTGGGCTTTCGGATACTGGTAAAGGCTCTTACCACCCCCATAGTGCCTTTTTTAGGCAAAGACAAACCCACCTCCATAGACAACACAAGGAAAAATAAACTAAGGGTAATGCTACTCAACTCCAGAAGTCTAAACCTCAAAATGCAAGCACTCGAATCTCTCCTCAGTATGGAGAATATTGATGTCTGTGCAGTAACAGAGACCTGGTATAAGGCTCCCGAGAGCACCCCAGCACTACCAGGTTATACCTCATACCATGCTTTTCGGCCCCAAAACTCAGACCGAACCACAAAAGGAGGGGGAGTATTCATATTCATCAAGGATACCCACACCTCCAGGTTAGTGGCACTGCACGAAGCATCAGAAACCATCCATGTGCAACTAACAGTGGGCAAAACTGCTTTTCAGTTTGTAGCCTGCTACAGACCACCATCCCAGACTCTGGAACCTCACATTGGAGAATATGAAGGTCTCTCCAAACACCTTTATATTGGGTGACTTCCCAAACATAGACTAGGAGCACTACTCAAGCCCCAACAGCCTAGCCCAGAGGTTTCTAGAATTTATAAATTCAAATGCTATGGAACAACTGATCACCACGCCTACAAGAGGGGAAAACATACTGGACCTGATCATCACAAACATGAGGACTCTATGCTCTGCACCAGAGGTACACCCCTCATTGGTAAGATCAGACCACAAATTAATATCGCTGGGCATCCACATCCCGACCCCACCACCACCCCAGAAAACCACAGTAAAAAAACTTCTCCAAGGCTAATTTCATACTTCTCAAAACCGAGGTGAATTCACTCAAAGCCCCCAGGCCAGTGGAAACTACAGCCCAAACTACAGAATCCTTTATAAATGCATTCTATGGACATCTTCAGGAATGCATGGATCATGCATTCCCAAATAAAACCAAGACCGAGTCCTCCAAAGGCAGGCGTCCTGTGTGGTGATCCAATGCCATAAATAAGCTATACAACAAAAGGAGGAAGCTACTACAGGATAGAGCAAAATCCCTCAATAATAAAGCATCACTGATCAGTACTAGCAAAAAACTACAGTCCCTCATAAAATCTTCCAAGGCCAGCTTCGAAAGAAAAATTGCACAAGACACTAAAGATAACCACAAGGCCTTCTTTAGCTATGTTAGAAACCTGGGTGGCAACTCCCAGATATGTTCAGAGTTAGTCCAAAATGACAAAAATACACTGAAACCACAGACATTGCCAACATCCTGGCAGATAGGATCAGTGCAAACTTCTCCCCCCCTTCCCTCCCAAAAGAGCAAATATCTATCCCAGCAGAGAGTTGTCTCCTTGTCATCTCAGATGCTCAGGTAGGAGCTGCCCTCTCCAAAGCAAAAAACACAGCATCAATGGGACCGGACGGTGTCCCGGGCTGCGTCCTACAGGAGCTCCAAGAAGAGCTAAAACCTCATATTAGGTTACTGTTCAATCTCAGCCTTACTACAGGATATGTACCCAAGGAATGGCGTACAGCAACAGTGGTCCCACTCCACAAAGGTGGAGCCTCAACGGACCCTGGAAACTATCACCCCATAAGCCTGACTAGCCTGGTCTCCAAAGCTATGGAGTGGATCATCATGGAACTCATAAACAAAGACATAGGGGAACTACAGACACTAGATCCTACACAATTCGGCTTTGTTAAAGGCAGGTCCTGCCTCTTGAACCTGGTAGACTTCTTCAAAACAGTCACCAAGGCCATAGATGAAGGGAAGGTAGTCCACACAGCCTACCTGGACCTCACAAAAGCCTTCGACACCATACCCCACTCTTGCATCATAGATAAATATTAACCCCTATGTCATAAGATGGGTTGCAAACTGGCAAGAACCCACATGGTCAGAATTGCGGGAGCCATGTCATACTCTAAACCTGTTACAAGTGGCATCCCACAGGGCTCAGTCCTGGGACCGCTCTTGTTCGGTATATATTTTTCAGAGGTACAGGCCAACACGGGAGGACTGTGGCTGACCAAGTTCGCAGACGACTGCAAACTGGGTGCCATAATCAACTCTCCAGCTGACACAGGCATCCTCCAAAAGGGTCTCACAGAGACGGACAACTGGTGCCAAAGCCATGGCCTAAAACTAAACGCCAAGAAGTGTATAGTCATCCCCTTTGGGAAAAACAAAGTGTCCACAAACTACCACATAGGCAGTAATCCATTAAGTACGGAGGAAGTAATTAGGGACCTGGGAACCCAAGTTTATAGTAATCTCTCCTTTGACAACCACATTGCCAAAGTGGACAGAAAGACCTTCTATATAGCCCACCTTATCATGAAAGGTTTCATATCTAGATCAAGGGAGGTCATTGTGCTCCTTCACTCATCCCTCATCAGGCCCATAATTGAATACAATGCCCCATTTGGGTACCTTACCCGACACCTGCAGCAACTGGAAAGACCACAAAAGTACCTCACCAAGAGGATCAAGGGTCTCAAACAGATGACCTATGCTGCCAGGTTAAAGAAACTCCAGCTCTACTCAGTTGCATGCCGCCTGCTTAGAGGCGATCTGTGCCTGACATATAAAGCCATGCCCAACCCAGAATTAATGGACATGCTCCACCTCAAAAAATCCAAATCCACTAGAGCTACGTGCTCAAGGGACTTAAATCTCAACACAGAAATTAATAGGACATGCTGGAGAGACAGATTTATGACCCAGAGGCTCCCAGCACTCTGGAATAGAATCCCAGTCCATATCAGGCAGAGCCCCTCGCTGACTCTCTTCAAGAGAAATCTTGACGAGTGGATGGGAGATCGTAGGCTCACCCCGGGGAGCCCTTCTGTGTCACTACTAGACAGAGGCACAGTAAACTAACCTAAAAAGGGCACAGCAAAACCCATTTTTAAGGGGTGGAGAAAGCCAAACACACTTTGGCTAGGCTGATAAATGCCCTAGGGCATATAGCCTAGTATCAACCTATGAACTATTGGAGCCCCTTTGGTAATTAGTATAATTATTTCTGTTTTCCTTTGTCCCTGATATTCAGATGAATGTCCTCCCTGAAATTCTTTCTTTGTCAATTCACATGCTCATTTCTTACCAAATATGTCTCGTGTAGCTTTGCTGTTTGCACTGTGCATTTCCTAATATAATTCAGTACTCTATCCTTTTTGTCTAAATATATGTAAGGCTATTTATGTTGCAAGATAATATAGATAGAGTAGCCTTTGTGATAAAAAAAAAACTGTTGTTTCTGCCTATTGTACATTTCAGGGTTTTTTTGAATGGGTATTTTAAACTTTTATGTTAAATTCACACACTATTTTTTTGGCTGGCTGATCTTTTATACAGTTATTTATTTTCATCATAATTTGGACCTGTGCCACATTTTCAACACTTTTTCTTTTAACGAAAACCCTTAAATAAAAAAAACTAAACACTGCCATCCTGTGTTAGCTTCGAACAAACACAAAAATATGTACATCTTCAAAAAATGAAGTTTAACACTCCAGATGTGAACAGTTGTCCCAGATAGACAGCTGCACCCACAGGCATTATATAATCTAAAATTAAGAATCTGATGTCAGTTTTCATTCATTCCTCAACAGTTGGCTTCGGATCCAATCATTGGAGCCAACTAGGCTGTTACTGTAACTTGTTAGATCATGGTGACCATAATGCCCTCGAGCTTCTCCTTTACCCACAATACACCAGCCCCTAACATATCTCAGATCTCGTTTGCCGCTTTCGCAAAATAAACATGGTCATCAGAGCTCTCAAGCTTATTTTCAGATAAGTGTATTTTTCTAGGCTATTTTTTCTATATATATTTTTCTTACACTTAGTGTATCCCTTATGTATGGAATTACTGATGTTTTTGTATATATTTACCCTTTTTTCTATTTAACTTTTTCTTTACATTTTTCAGTGTACTCTTGCGCATCACCTTTGGTACTTTTTCCTCCCTTGCCCTTATTTCTCTTGGCATAGTTAAAAAAAAAAAAAAAAAAAAAAAAAAAAAACTCTTGAAGATGCCTGAAAAAGGCCATCCGGGGTTTATGAAATGTGAAAAATGTGGCCATAAACTTCCCTTCTCAGACGCACATGATTTGTATGTGCATTGACTGGGCCCAGACTACGTGAACATAGATTGTTCTGTTTATAAGAATTTTAACCCGCAAGCTATCATGGATCAGAAGAACAAGTTGATATTAAAATGTTTGTTACCTTCTACTTTTTCGGAAGCAATTACTGGGGTTCAACCCCCCCCCCCACAAAACTATTTCTCAGGAGACTTCAAAATAGTCCCCGAGATCGTCTGGATCTTCCACTCTGTCATCGGTGGAACCTCCTGAAAACAGACATAAGATGGATCTTAAGTCTTCCAGATCGAAGCCGGCTCCTGGATCTCCAAAACCTTCTCCAGGTTTGAGTTTGTCAGATCCAAGGCTTCTTCCAAGAACTCAGTATTCACCAACCATTGACCCGGTGCTGTCTAGAGTCCCATCTCCATTTTTAGAAAAATTGCATTCAAAAAACACCTTCATTACCTCCACTTGTCTTCCCAGGAGTCTCACTGAAGCCAGTGTGGATAGGATGATGAGGTTTCTCTCGGTGCAGATACAGATGGGGTTTCTCCAGCCTCCTATGCCTTTGGGTCAGGAAGCTTTAGTTTGCTCTACCCCTCCACTATCGGCTCCTTCTCCAGTCCAGCAGTCCATTCCATAGCTGCTGGATCCGAATTTGCCAAAACCATCTAGGTCATATCCGAGGGTATTTTTATCCTCAACCTTGAGGATTTCTGTGCGTGCTCCTGCTCAGATGATTTCACAGCTGGTTGACTCTCAGAGCAGTTGCGTCCATCTCTGATCCGAAGTGTTGGAGTCGACTCTGATGTTGTCAGATCCATTTCCGCTCCTCAAAGCCTCGGCATTGGACAGCTTAGCTCCGACTTCCACCTTGGGTGGAATGATGTCAGGACAGATGGAGTCAATGGGGTGGAAGCATGGCTTCAGGGCTCAGTTGGCATTCTTTTCTCTGGGACATTCTGCTTTTGAGCTAGTGGAGAGAGTTTTCTATGCTTCAGTGGAACAGATGGTCTGTGCCCCCTCGGTTCACCCTTCAGGATCTCATGTGTCTCTGCACCTTGAGCCTCAACATTTGGCTCCACAGGAACAGACAGCTCAAACTCTCCAGGCTACCTATGCCCCACAGGAATCTATAATTGAAGATACCAATTTCAACGAATGAGAAAGATCCCAAAGATCACCACCTGAAGACGTTTCCTTTGGAGACATCCTAGAGATCCTTAAACAAAGGGGTGGTTAGTCCTCTCTCAGAATTGATACTCCTGGAGGAGTTTGGATCTGTCCCACCTACCTCCTGAGTGACTCTGCTTGCTGATGAGATTGCTGATTTGATTTGTAAGTGGGCATGGAAGGAGCCTGACTCTGTTCAACCTATCCCCAAGAGACTGGATTGTTTTTTGGCACATCCTGCAGGAAGGGGGTTTTGGAGTAAGTGAATACCTGTAGATACTATGGTTGCGGTGACAGGCACTAAGAAGGAACTTACAAAACAGAATTCCACTGTCCATCCCCTAACAGGGAGTCTGTGGCTTTGGACAGATTCGGGAAGTATGTCTGTGCTTCAACGACTTTTGCCGTCAGATCTCTGAACTACCTGGCACATTTTAGAAGACTCCAGAGGGACTTGATTAAGGAATTTTCAAAATTGCTTTCTGGGACCACTACTGCTGAGGCTCAGGATTTGTGGCCTCCTAGTTGGCAACCATTCAGTCCATCTCAAATGCATCCACAAGGCTTATCTCTCATGCAGCTGAGGATACCTGAAGGGCAGTGGGTTCAGGCATTTCCATTAAGAGGCATTCCTGTATACTCTTGTATGACTTTGCAGAGCCCTTCATGTCCTCTTTCTTCAATGCTGCTTTTGACAGAACCTCATTATTTGGTCCCAAAGTAAAGAACACACTCTCTTGGTGCTAGCAGGATGGAAGGACCCTCTCTGCAATGGAAGTACGTTTTTTGACACCTCAAAGATACTTCTGTAGGAACCAGTGGGGAGGATGAAAAATGGGTTTCAAAAAATCCCAGGATCCTTTCCAAGATCCACGTGGAGATAGTTCCCCTAGAGGCAGAAAGGGAGCTCATATGGAAGACGCCACCCACGGGACAGAGGTGGCCCACAAAACCAAGGGTCTAGAGATTCTTTTTCTGACAGACCCTATCAGTGGTCCTGAAAGGAGGCACGATTGTCCCCCTGTGGAGGCAATTGGGGGTCATTTGTCTCAGCACCAGAGAGCCTGGTTAGATATCACAAAAGATTTGTGGGTGTAGAAGATTATTTCCAGAGGTTATATAATTCTCCTTTCCCTTCCACCTCCATCCTCATGCAAGTTTCCCGATATTCCACCCAATCAGATGAAAACAGCAGCACTAGAAGTATAAAACTAGAAGAGAGTCATCCAAGAGCTCCCACCAGACCAGATAAAATCCGGAACTTACTTGTAGAGCAGAGTGTGTGATGTGTCTTTAAGAAGCATAGAAAGTGATGAACATGCATATATAAATAGCAGGCACGTGTTGTACCTAGTGCCATTTTGAAAGTGCAGCCAGAGAATAAGCATGTGAGAATGAATGTAGCTAGTTTGTATACAAGTTACTTAAGTTAAAGTTAACAAGCTTCAACCATAATGTGTTTGTACATAATAAAGCTGCTTGAATAGCTTCCACAAAGACTCACCTATTACATCCTGACTAGACGAGCAACATGGTGTCAGAAGGGGGATTCCAGAGATTATTATTCAGAGCCATGAGGTGCAGAGATAACAGTAAAGATAAACTAAGAGAAATGAGCATGAAATAAGAGCCAGAACAGAACCAGAGGTAATGAAAACTTGCACAAACAGTTTGCTTTATAAAAAAATATAAAATATGTAGCATTACAAGGGCACAAACCACATTATTAAACAAGCGAGAGGCGCAAAAGGTTTATTAATTAAGCAAAATGTTTAAGATATTTCATAAAACAACTAGCAGAAAAGCAAAACGAGTATGTTTAAAATGAAATGAATGTGTTTAAAGCAAAACGGACATGCTAATAGTAAAACGAGCACAAGAAAAGTACATTGGGCATGAAAAGAGATTAAATGAGCAAAATGAATATAATAAGGGTAGAAAGGTCACATTAAGCATAAATAAAGCAAGGTGACTGCATGCTTTTTGGCAAAGGGCTGTGTTGGCATAACTACAGCTTTCCAGGTAAAAAACAAATACTGCTAGGTAAAGCACCTTCAGTATGACAAAATACAGGCAAAAACGAAAGAATCTGAAGAGTGCACCATGCGCTGTATGTTCAAAAATGACCCAAAAACTCCATAAAACAGACGATAAAATCCAAAATTTAATATAGCTAAAAACAAGAGAACGGACTGCAGTTAGGTAAGCGCTTTCACGTTTGTTACAACGCTTCATCAGACATCAACAAGCAGTCAAAGACATCAACATTTAAATAGTAACAGCAACAATGACATCACTACCTGTTCAGGTGAAGCAAATCAACATGAATGAGAATAGTTGAAAATAGTTCAAAATACATACATTAATTAATAAATTTTCAACACTAACTAATGTTGATTCAATATTACATCTAAAATGTAAATGTCATGTATATTGTATTGTTAATGGATGTTGTAAACATAATAAAGGCTAATGCCTTAAATGTCTACTGGCCAAATATGGCTTAAGTGTGATTCTGTCATTAAGCCCATATCTATGGGCTTGAAATTTTAGAATCCACTTTCCTTCTTTCTCTTCAGTAGAAATCCTGATGTTACCCAACCTATCCGTCTTCATGACTAATTCTAAAACCTTAAACTTAAAAGTATGTGAGGGTCCATGTGCAATAACGTGTTGCGCTAAAGCATTTGTAGTGTTACTCCTATCAACGGCATATATATGCTCTCTTATGCGCTCTCGTAAGCTTCTATTCGTCTTGCCTACATAAAATTGCTTGCACTGTTGGCATTCTGCTATATAAATAGCATTGACAGATCTACAATCAGCATAGTGTTTGAACACATAGCTGCGTCTCGTAACTGGATGGATGAAACTATTGGAGCTGTCTATGTATTTGCATTGGTTACAAGAGCGGCAGGGAAAGGTGCCACATCTATCAGACTGTCTAAGCCCTTTGAAATTGCTATCATAACATAATAACCTGTTAAGGGACAGCATATTCCTATATGCAATGCGAGGTGTTGCATCTACAAGATCCCTAATCCTATCATCCAAAAGTAACAGTTTCCAATTGTTGTTAAGGATCCTTATAATTTGTTTATTCCTGTTGGTGTAGGGTAATGTTATTCTATTAATTTGGCGATTGTCATGTTTAATGATAGGTCTCGGTCCATGACCACCTCTTTTCATCAAAGGAAGTTTACAATGACATTAGAGAAGGTGACGTTCTGAGATCAGGTTCTGGTGTTCCTTTGATGAAGTTACTTTGTTGAAAAATAAAGGAATTTCTCTCAGTGGCAATGTCCTGCCATAGATAGAAGATGGCTTTTGACACAACAGGAAGTGTAATTTGTTCTGGTGATACAATTTTGTTGTCAATCAGCAAGACCACATTCTTTTTATAGAAACTGAGATATTAGAGATGCTACACCTGGAGGGCTTTCAGCTGCAATATCTAATATCTCAGTTTCTGTAAAAAGACTGTGGACTTGCTGATTGACAACAAAATTGTATCACCAGAGCAAATTACACTTCCTTTTGTGTCAAAAGCCATCTTCTATGGCAGGACATTGCCACTGAGAGAAATTCCTTTATTTTTCAACAAAGTAACTTGAGAGATACTACTTTCTCACCGGACTTAGAATTTTGCTGTCAAGTGCCAGTCTGTGTTGAGGATCATTTGCACACTGAATTACAACACAGTCAGGAAGGAAACAGTTCTGCAGAGTCTAACTCAGATGAGATTTTCATTGAAGATGCTTTCGATGTTCATAGGTTCATAGGTTCATAGGTTCATAGGTTAGTACTAAGCTAACTGCCCTTGCGAGCCATTTTAAGCCTAGCCAATTATACCTTGTGAGACTCAAACCCTGCACCTTGTGTTTGTAAGGCAAACACCTTAACCATTAGGCCACCCTCCCAACCAAAATAAATTCCCACTGCCAGTCTCGAACCCAGGACCTTGGTAACATTAGTCTGTATGACCTACCACTAAGCCATGTTGCCACAGATATCCTTGAAAGAGGTGATAGTCATGCCATATTTGATGACAGGTATTGCATGCCCACATCTGACAACCTAACTTTAAACGAAAACGTATTGTGACAACGAATTGTGTCATCGTTAATGTTATAGCAGAATAAACTTGGTTTGAATCTCCCTCCGTGGCTTCATTGTTTCGTCTTACATTGCATTTTCTTGCATTTACATGTTACTAGTAGTCCAGAATATCCACAGTCAAATGGACTAGCTGAGTGTGCAGTACAGAGTGCAAAGCAATTGCTTGAAAGGTCAAAGCATGACAATACTGGTGTCTTTTTGAATTTACTTAATCTCAGAAACATACCCCCTGACGATATACTTGGCTCGCCTACTTAGAGACTTCTATCCAGGCAAACCAGAACAACATTGCCTATTAGTTCCAGTTTAATAAGGCCTAAAGCTAAAAACAACAGAACCATCATAGCCCAGTTATTCAAGAAGCGTTCTATCCAGAAGTCCTGTTATGATAAATTGAGCAGATTTATTTTTCCATTGAAAGGAGGACAGACAGTGAGGATACAAACGGCGAAAGGTTTCGACCAGATTGGTCAAGTAATGGGTATATGTACTGAGTCGATATCCTACTTTGTAGAACCTGAGGGTGTGGAGTACAGGAGAAATCGCAGACATCTTCTTCCTGTACCAGAATCGTTATCGCAGCATTGTTCCTGTGATACAGACTCTAGATCTCAGAGCAATCCAGACAATGTTCCTGTTCCAGAACATGTCATACATTCTGATTCCATTCCTGATGATGTTCCCAATATTCCTAAGAATGAACATTCAGCAGAGACAGTTCCAGTTGCTAAGTAGTTCTCAGTTTTATATCATACAATTTGGTTGCACATCCAGACCTGGTGTGAGATACATGACGACTTTGACATAACTTTATATACGTACATAGTTCTGTATAAATGCATGACAAAAAAACTGTTTGTATTATTTGTATGTCAACTGGTATTCTGTGTATAACATGATCTATTTCTGAAAGAGGGAGGATGTAGAGCAGAGTGTGTGATGTGTCTTTGGAAGTATAACAAGTGATGAACATACATATATAAAGCGCAGGTACATGTTATACCTAGTGCTATTTTGAAACTGCAGCCAGAGAGTAAGCATGTGAGAATGAATGTAACTAGTTTATATACAAGTTACTTTAGTTAATGTTAACAAGCTTCAACCATAATGTGTTTATACATGATAAAGCTGCTTGAACAGAACCCACAAAGACTCGTGTATTTCATCCTGTCTAGATGAGCGACATTACTCAAGATTCTTTTTAGTGCCAAAGAAAACAGAGGACTGGAGACCAGTTTTGGATCTCAGCAACTTGAACACATCATTTTGACACACAAAGTTTTGATGGTCACGGTTCAGTCCATTTTGCCTTTTTTGGGCAAGGATGACTGGATGTGTTCAATAAACCTTCAAGACACATACTATCACATAAAAATGAACAGACAGTTCTGAAGGTACTTATGCTTCCGGCTGGTAGCCAGTCATTACCAGTTCGGAGCTGTGCCCTTTGGTCTCACCACAGCCCCCAGGATGTTCACCAAATGCATGGCAGTGGTAGCAGCTCACTTGAGACTGCAGGGATTCCAAGTGTTTCTGTATCTAGGTAACTGGCTTATTACCTCCTCAACCAGGATTCTACTCATAAGAGAGATAGAGAGAGATCAGGTACGCCAAACTTTCTGCCTTCTAGGAATTACCATAAATTACAGCAAATCTCAGTTAGAACCTTCTCAGATACTGGAGTTTATAGGAACAGTTTTCAACACAGTATCAGTAAAAGGTTCTCTTCCTCTTACAAGAGTACAGCCTATCAGATCCCAGGTCAAGAAGATAATTCACAGTACGACAATTTCAGCACAGTTGATTCTGCAAGCCCTAGGATCAATGTCAGTGGCCATAATTTTAGTTCCTGTAATGAGATTCCACATGAGGATTCCTCAGTGGATGCTAGCAGCTCAATGGTCAGTTCTTTATCAACAAATGTCAGTCCAAATAAAAATCACTCAAGCATGCAGAAGGTGTCTTTGGTGGTGGATTCAATCAGATCAAGTTCTTCAAGGCTGTCCTTTCATTTTCCCTCAGCTCAAGCCCATAGTAACCACAGACGCATCCCAGATTGGGTGGGAGGGGTAGTTGGTTCCCCGAAGAGGCCAACATGCATATCAACATCCTAGAAATAAGAGCAGTGCTCTTAGTGTTGCAAGCACTCCAAGACTATCTCCCTTAAGGAACGATTGCGATTCAGATGGACAATATGTTGGTTGTCTGGTGCATAAAAAAACAAGGAAAAACCACATCTTGCCACTTGTGCCAAGAAGCCCTCAAAGTGTGTCAATGGCCGATCTCTTCCAACTACTTTCTGATAGGAATGCACATCCCAGTGAAGTCCAGCATGATAGCAGACAAGCCGAGCAAGTCCATTCTATTACCTCAAGAGTGGTCCCTCAGCAACAAAGTGACAGAAATTATTTTCCATCAGTGGGGCCAGCCTTGCTGCAGTCTTTTTGCTTCTCCCCTAAACGACAAGTGCAGCAGCTTCTTTGGCCTGGTCCCCCCATGGGGGAATCACTGAGGGACACTGTGCCCCCCCCCAGTTTCCTCTGTGCTTATCCCGTGAGTCTCTTGATATCCAAGTTGCTGCAGAAAGCTGCCAGGTTGAAGAGCAGAGTCATTCTCATTGCATCTTATTGACCTTGACAGATCTGGTTCCACTTTATTTGGCCTCATCTAGTCTACCAACCTTGGATTCTGAATTCGATTCTAGACCTCCTGTCTCGCCTGACGGGAATAATTCATCCAAATATCTCATACCTAAAGCTGGCAGCATGGCTTCTTCACTTCCTTTAACAGCCAGACAAACTATGCTCTCTTCCCCTGTCCATTATATACTTTTATATTCCCATAAAGCTTCTACTAGGAAACTTTACTGAACTAAATTGAAGAGGTTTGTTTTTTGGGCACATCAGAAATGCACTGACCCTTTTTCAGCCCCTGTACAATGTGTGCTTGAATTTTTGGCAACAGTTTTTAATGAAGGCACTAGCTGCTCAACCATTAGAGTTAAGTTGGCAGCAATCTCTAAATTCCAGATGTGAGAGTTCTTCTCTGGCTTCATGTAAGCTTTATAAGGCCTTCTTGACTGGCACTGTTCTTTTGAGACCACCTTATAAAGGTCCTACTCCATCATGGGACTTGAATTTAATACTGCAGGCCTTAACTCATTCCAAACCTCCTTACTTGATTTTTCATATGGATAGAGTAACATTACGAACCAACCCTTCTTTCCTTCCTTGATGTCAGAATCCAACATCAACTAGTTTATTAATCTGTCTGTCTTCTTTCCAGAATTTGAAACCAAAGGAGATTATATGTTGCACTTGTTAGATGTTCACAGACAGCTATGTTTCAACTTACGTAGGACAAAATAATTTAGAAAAACTGATGAGCTATTAGTCTCCTTTGTGTATGCCCGATTAGGTAAATCAGTTACAAAAGTAACTTTGGCAAGATGGCTTAACAACTGTATATCTTTTGTCTATAATAAATTTTGTGTTTCATTACCAATGCCTTTAACAGCCCACTCGACTAGATCCATGGCAATGTTGTTAGTGTTTTTATCCAGACATTCCATGGATGACATATGTGCAGCTGCAACTTGGGCTAATCCTCATACATTTATTACTCATTACAAACTAGATCTGGTCTCGAGGGGAAGAGCAGCCTTTGGCTCAACCATGCTCAGGAATATCCTTCCTTTGAATCCACCCAGGATTTCAGGTAGCTGGGGACTCTGTCCCAACCGTTAAGGAATGAAAGAAAATTGACATCATCAGATAAAGAAGTTATATAGTCACCATAATGTTCCATCTGTGTGGTCCCTTTTCATTCTTACTCAACTCCCCTCCCACCAACCCCCAACCATTCAACAATGATTTCTGGAAGAACGAGAGTTTTTAAGGACTTGTCTGGTCCTTCCCTTGAGCTCCAGATAATGACTTTCTGTAACCAGAAATTGATAGTTATATTTCTTAAGTATTCTAATTTAGCAAACAAGATGAAGTATGCTAGGGGTTGGTGCATTGTGGGTAAGGGAGAAGCTCGAGAGCTTTATGGTTAACATGAGCTGTAGTAACAGGAGAGTCGGATCCTAGGATCGGATCTGAACCCAGCTGTTGAGGAAGAATGAAAATGGACAACACAGATGGAACGTTATGGTGAGTAGATATTACAGACTGTGTTCTCACACCCATTGCTGTCTGTTCTTTTCTTATCTCTGTTTCACTCCCAGATGTGAAAAACCGACTGTATGCTTTCAGAAAACTTTAACTGTTAGCCGTAAGAAAAACTGCTCTCCCTATCTTTAAATAAAACCGAATTGTACACTCTTCTGTTAAATGCATTAAAGTATTAAGGCTTGTAGAGACCTTCCTGTCTCTTATTTATTTCCCATAATTTCAAAATTCATTTTTCATTTTCATTTTTCATTTCATTTATTTAAATTCATTTGGCTGTTTGCCATTTTACCTATACATTTTGCATGTCCCTCTGCAAAGAACTCTCACAATCAATTGCTTGTGCGTGCTGGCAACACTCTTCAGGTAAAAGCAGTTGGCAGTGGACCTTTTTAAATTTCAGTCAGAACTGAGTGATCAGCTGGCTTATCTGCAGACTTCTTGACACTCACTGAACATCTGCTAATGGAAGAAAATAAGGCAATATCTTTGCAGAGGTAAGAAACTTGGCATGTTCATGTCTTTCATCATTTTGTCTTATTTTTCAAACCTACATTCGTATGAAGACCCTTGTTTATAGCATAAGCCAAAAGCATTAATCTTGATATTCACCCTTGTAAAAATAAAAGAAAATGTCTTAATTCTACATATAAAATAATCAGTGCACTCCCACACCCCAGCAGTCCAGGATCACAGCATTTTAACTTTGAATTTGCTTTTGTTCAGCCATTTTTCTGATGTTATACTGTAAAGGCTGTATTTCTTATAACTAAAAAGCTGCTTGTTTGCTTTAATATCTTTAACATTACAACAGCCACTGAAGACATTCCACTCCCCATTTAAAATACCCTGCCTACATTCCACACATACCTCCTTTACTGTATAACCTGCAATTTATATCATGAACTGTTTCGTAAAATACTAATAAGAACAAACAATGTTGTACTTAGTTACTTGTTTTTCTCTTTTAGTGTCCTTCTAAACATTAATAGCATAAAGGGGATGTATGCTTTACTGTCCATCCACAAATTTAACAACATCAGTAAGAGTTCTGTCTTTCTCAGCCACTTTTTCTTGCAAACCATATTTCACAAATATGAATTATGCTTTATAGTCTCCCATTTATTCACTAATTCCATTTAGCTGGTTTTCTTCCTGTTCATCTCCATCTCCCAGCACTAGGTTCTGGTTCCAAGTCCAAGGTACTTCTAATTCTTATAGCCTACTCGTGTATGTTTATCTGTCTCTCAAGCATTTTCCTTTGGAGCAGTGGAAAAGGATGGAACAGTGGAAAAGGTTTCACTACCAATGACTCTATTTGAACTTTACTATCTGAAGGATGAGAAGCAGAGTCCCCTTCTGTTTGATGGCTAACTTTTTGTGGGATAAACTAATTTATTTCCTCGTTAGCCTTTCTGCATCAAAAAATGTTTTTCATCCTCCAGGAAAAAATATTCTGAGGACAGCTGGATACAGCAGCTTGACTCTCACACCTGCATCTCAACACTCTCTGATTGCTGTGATAAATTTCACAGTTTTGTCAGGATCAATTTATTTGCCGGCATGATCAAATCTTTATTAATACAGATCTTTGCTGGTAATCTCATAACCAAGTTTGGAGCTTAAACTCGATGTGCTTTTTCAGTTAACAAATCCTGCTGTGGAACAGAAGACCAGTTGCTAATTTGTGCTTTCATAAAATTAATGCAGTGTGCTATTTCCATTTTCTCTGGTACAGGAGAAAAACTCAGGTTTTCTTTTCACAATCTATCTTTTTACTTAGTTTTCTGAAACATTTGATGTTCTGTAGTCTTATCTCACCTTCATTCTTACATATGGGTTTGACTTGGCCGATTACAAAGCTTGAAGTCTCTAAGTTGGCTCGTGGCAAGGTAGGTATCCCATAATGCACTAGTAAAAATCCCCAAATGTTGTTTGCCGCGTCTACGAGTTCAGAAGTGCTCTCTTTCCTGGCCGTGGCTAAGTTGGAATTTTTTCATTATTCAGTTTTCTATAGTGATCATTTTTTTACTATATTAGTAGTTTAGTATTAATAGCTTAACAGTTGTTATCTAGCAGTAATTTAGTTAAGTGTGTTTTTAGAATTATTGCAAATTGTTGTTGCAAATTGTTGGCCGTCGCTTCCGCAGGCCTTTTTTCTTAGTGGTATCCCTTCTTCTGTGTGCTAGTTATTGCTGAATTTTTCTCTTAGGCATAGGTCTGTTTTTTAGTTAGGACCTATCTTAGCCTTTGTTTGACTATAATAGTAGTTTAGTATTAATAGCTTAACACTTGTTATCTAATAGTAATTTAGTTAGTGCATTTTTTAATTTATTGCAAATTGTTGGTGCCTTTCCTTCCCCTCTGTTTAGGGCTAGGCCCATTTAAGTTAGAGGACCTAGTCCTCTATTGCCCTCTCTCTAGTGTGTTGTTTCCTCAGCAGGGCTAGGCCCATTTAAGTTAGAGGACCTAGTCCTCTGTTTGTTTCTTCCTTGTTCATAGGTTCATAGGTAGGTAGTAGGCTATTGCCCTAAGGCCTATATAAGCCTAGCCAAAAGGTACCCTGGCTTTCGCCACCCAAGAAAATTATTTTCCTGTGCCACTGTCGAGCAGAGCCACAGAAGTGATCCCCGGGGTGAATTTCCTATCTCCCATCCAAATATCAAGATTTTTCTTGAAGAGTGCTAATGAGTTTTGTTTGATATAGATAGGTAGTTTGCTCCAGAGTATGGGAAGTTTCTGGGGCAGGAATCTATCCCTCCAGCATGTTGTTTATTGTGGTGACAAGGTTTAGGTCTCTAGAGCATGTAGCTCGTAGGGATTGGGATTTATTTAAGTGGAGCACGTCTAAAAGCTCTGGGTTTGACATAGCTTTGTGTGTTAGACAGAGATCACCTCTGAGTAGGCGATATGCAATGGAGTAGTTTTTTGAGACGGTCTGCGTAGGGCATCTGTTTGTGTGTTTTTCTTGAGCAGGGCTAGGCCAATTTAAGTTAGAAGACTTGTCCTCTGTTGTTTTTTCCTTGTGTATAGTTTTTCTTGAGCAGGGCTAGGCCCATTTAAGTTGGAGAACCTTGTCTTCTCTTCCTATCATCCTTTTGTGATTGTATTTGTGATGTCTAAAGAATCAAAGGATCATAAACCTTCAGGTTTTAAAAAGTGTCTTAAATGTTCTGAAAAAATGTCCCTGACTTACAGACATAGTATTTGTGTTTATTGCCTGGGAGCCATACATCTTCAGGAGGCATGTACCTTTTGCCACTCCTTTAGTTCTCGGGTTCTCCAGGAAAGGAAGAACAAATTGATCTTGAAAGGTCTCCTTAAACCTTCTTTTGAGGAGGATTTTGCCAGCTCTTCATCGTCTCATTCCAGGTATCCCTCTTCCAAAAAAAGAGAAGGTCAAGTTGGTCAAAAGACAGTCTCCCACACTGACTGTTAAATCAGGACCGCCACAAAAAAATGCTAAACTGGACAAACCTTCTACCTCTTTAACTCCACTTTGGAACCGGTCGAGGTTACTGACATTGACACTCCAGTTTCGGCCCCTACTTTTTTGGAGCCGATTACTGAACCCATACCTTGGTGCCAGTCTAGAGATTTATTACTGGTGTCTCTGACACTCAGATCTCCGATTTTACAGAGATCTCAATCACCTACCTTGTCTTCCATATCCTCCTAGAGTCTTTCTGAGGAGGATGTTGAGAGAGTGGTGCTTAGACTCTTGAAGTTGGCGCTAGCAAATTTGTTGCCGGTTCCGACTCAGTTCCAGAGCCATCTAAGGCCATATTACCTGCTCCTGTTCCTCCTCCGAACCATGTTGATATTTCAGAGCCAGAGCTATCTGTGCCGTTTGTTGTGGAACAGTCGGTTCCAGCATCCCTACTGTCTGTCTCGGGCCGAGTTCAGCTCCGACACCTTTGTTGCCATCCTTGGTGTCTAGGAGCCGGAGCTGATCCCTCGGCCCCGACGGGTGCGCTCGGACCCTAACATCTTCGGTTCCAAGCCTACCTTTCAGTGCGTCGGCTCGGCTGAGCTCGGATCCTACATCTATCTCAGAGACGATTGCTCTGGAGCCAAGGGCTACTCGGAACTGGTGGTGTCCTCGGAGCTGGAGAGATTTGCCTTTGAGATGATGAGGAGCATGTTGTCTAGGTCTTCAGCTCTACACAAGGGTACCAATGCTCTTCCCCCTCAATCTCTGACCTCTGTCTCAGCACCATCTCTCGCTGTCTCTTGACAGTAGAGACCCACAGCCCCCATTTAGTGGCCCCCAGTCTTCAGAGACCTCCCCAGAATACCCTTCTGAGGAACCTCCTTGGAAGAGAGCTTCCAAGAGGAAGCATGTAGACTCCCCTTATGAGTCCATCACCTCTGACACTGACCTCGAGGAGTCAGAAGGGTCCCCTAGGTCGTCCTCTGATGATATCTCCTTCGTAGATATCCTAGCAATCCTGAAACAGAGAGGTGTCTGGCCTACTATCACCCTTTCTGATGAGGAGTCAGTGTACCTGAAGGTTTTCGGGTCTCAACCGTCAGCCTCTTGGGTGTCTCCACCTTTCGATGAGCTGTTAGATTTAGTCAGTTGAAAGGTGTGAGAAACTCCTGATGCTGTGGAACCAGTCCCCAGAAGGCCCAACAAATTTCTTTCAGCTCCCAAAGAGAAAGAGTTTTTGACCAAAGGTGTGCCTGTAGATGCCATGGTGGTGGCAGCAGTCACAAAGAAGGAACTAGCGGAAACTTCCTCATCTGTCCACCCACTGAACAAGGAGTCTCGAACAATGGCCAGATACGTGAAGCGTATCTTTTCTTCAGTGGCTTTTACACTCAGATCGCTGAATTACCTCACCCATTTCACTAGGCTTCAAAGAGATCTCCTAAAGAAGCTAGGAGATACTCTACAAGGTACTTTAACTGAAGGAGTCCCTGAGAAGGTTACTGCTCAACTGTCTACCTTGAACTCCATTGTTAACTCCTCCATGAGGGTGATATCTTACGCAGCAGATAGAGCGAGTAGGGCAGCGGGTTCAGGAGTTTCCCTTAGGAGACACTCCTGGGTGGCTTATGTAACTTTGCAGAGCCCTTTAAATCTACATTTACCAACGCCCCTTTGATGGTTCCTATCTGTTTGGACCAAAGGTAAAAGACACACTCGCCAGATGGGAGCAGGAAGGGAAAACTCTCTCTGCCGTGGGAGTACATTTTTCCGTCTCTTCTAGACCATACCCTAAAGGTCAGAGAGGCGGAAAAATGTGCTTCAAGAAATCTCAGAGATTTTTCCCGGATACACAAAGTGATTCCTTCTCCAGAGGCAGAGGAGGAGAAAGTAATAATAGACGTCACCCTAGAGGCAGGGGGGATCCGCAAAACCAGGGTGGCTGTGATTCCTTTCGTGGACATCCCTGTCAGTGCTCCTGATGTGGGGCCCGACTGCACTTCACTGGAGCCAGTCGGGGGTCGCTTATCTTTGTACTCAGAAGCCAGGCACATCATCACACAAGACAAGTGGGTAAAAATAATAATTTCCAGAGGATACTCCATACCCTTCTCTTTTCCAGCTCATCCAACCAAGAAAATCCCAGATGTTCTACCCAATCACAGGGATCAAGCAACTATAGAAGTCCAAAAGTTGCTTCAAAAAAGAGTCATCCAAACCTTCCCCGCAGACCAGATAGGATTTGGAACTTACTCCAGATTCTTTTTAGTGCCAAAACGAACAGGGGACTGGAGGCCCATTTTGGATCTCAGCAAGTTAAACGAATCTGTAAAGAAGTCCAAGTTCCAAATGGTAACACTGCAGTCTGTACTCCCTCTGTTAGGGAAAGATAATTGGATGCGCTCCATAGACCTACATGATGCGTACTACCACATCAAAATGGACAGAGCATCAAGGAGTCATTTACACTTCTGTCTGGGAGCCAGTCATTACCAATTTCATGCTCTGCCCTTTGGTCTCACCACACCCCCCAGGGTGTTCACCAAATGCATGGCGGTAGTAACGGCTCACTTGAGATGTTTTGGATTCCAAGTGTTTCCTTACCTGGATGACTGGCTCCTGACTGCCACCACCAGGCACCTACTTCTACAAGCCAGGGATGCAACTATCCGAATGTGCACTCAGCTAGGCATTACTATAAATTGGGAAAAGTCTGCCTTGTCGTCCTCTCAATATATGACTTTTATAGATGCAGAAATAAACACAGTCGCACTGATGGCTCACCTTCCTTCAGACAGAATACAAAATCTAAGACAACAGATATACAGCCTGCTTCCCCAACACAAAGTCAAAGCAAAGACGGTGCTCAAACTTCTGGGGACCATGACCTTTACTATAACTTTATTTCCGCTAGCCAGACTACATATGAAAATTCTACAATGGCTACTCTTTTCCCAGTGGTCTCTTCAGCAACTGCCTCTATCTCATCCCATTTTAATAACAGAATCTTGCAAAAAGGACCTTCATTGGTGGATCCAGTCCAATCCACTAACGACAGGGAGACCATTCATTCCTCGCCAACCCGTTACTACTGTGACCACGGATGCCTCCCAGATAGGATGGGGCATTATCGAGGAAGGACAGTCCAAGGCACATGGCAAGAACATGAGGCTCACTTGCATATCAATGTTCTAGAGATGAGAGCAGTGCTACTAGTGCTGCAAGCACTTCATGGCTTTCTTCCTCTAGGGACAATAGCAATCCAATCAAACAACATGTCAGTGGTATGGTATGTAAACAAACTAGGGGTTACCAGATCCTACCCCTTATGTCGAGAGGCTCTACGTGTTTGGCAATGGGCGATATCTTCCCAACGCTTTCTAGTTGCAACGCATATCCTGGGGAAAACCAGTGTGATAGCCGACAAGCTCAGCAGGGCAGTCTTGATGCTCACGAGTGGTCTCTGAATCAGAATGTAGCGGAACAGATTTTCCGCAAATGGGGGCAGCCTTGCTGCAATCTGTTTGCCACCCCAATTAACACCAAATGTAGCAGCTACTTCTCCCTTATCTCCCCCAGGGGAAAAATGGAGAACGCCCTTGTCCACAATTCGCCCTCGGGACTTCTTTATGCCTTTCCTCCCTTTCGCTAATATCGAAAGTGATCCAGAAAGCAAATACCTTGGGAAACCGAATGATTCTCATCACTCCTTACTGGCCTCATCAGATTTGGTTCCCCTTTCTCGGGCTTCACCTTCTGGATGATCCGTGGACTCTGGACCCAGTACCAGACCTTCTGACATCTCCACACCCTCAACTTGACAGCATGGCTGCTCCTCTTCCATCCCTAGTCAGGGTTCATGAACTCTCCCCTGCAGTTAAACATATTCTGATGTTTTCTCATAAACCTTCTATGAGAAAATTGTACTCTAGCAAATGGAAAAGATTTTTTCTCTGGGCACAAGTTAAAAACATAGACCCATACACAGCCTCCATTCCCTTAATGGTAGAATTTCTAACCAAACGTTTTCATCAGGGATCAGCTGCTGCTACAATTAAAGTTCAATTAGCAGCTATCTCCAATTTTTATGTGGGCCAACATGAACCTAATCTTATGGCTCATAGATTGTGTAGATCTTTTTTGAAAGGCAGTACCTTATTAAGACTTCCTTTTCAAGAAGTTATTTCTCCCTGGCATCTAAATTTTGTCCTTTCAAAACTCACCTCGCCACCTTTTGAGAACCTTCACATACTTGTGATTTAAAGTTCCTTTCATGGAAGACCATTTTTCTGGTAGCCATTAGATACTTCAAAATAGTGTCAGAGCTGCAAGCACTCTGTTAAACTTCCTTACTTGATTTTTCATAGAGACAGTTTCCCTTCGCACTAATCTGTCCTTCATCCCCCAGATTTGTTCTCAATCTAATATGAATCAAACCATTGAACTGACAGTCTTTTTTTCAAAATCATTCAAACAAAGCGGAATATAAGTTCCATCAACTTGATGTACACAGTCAGTTAAGGTTCTATCTACATAGAACCAAAGAATTTAGATCAGACCAATTGTTTGTATCTTTTTCTGAGACGAAAAAAGGTATGCTAGTCTCCAAGATAATGTTATCAAACTGGATTTCAAAGTGTATATCTTTTATTTACTCTTCTAATGGCAAAGAACTTCCATTTAAAATTAAAGCTAATTGTACCAGATCTATGTCCAAATCTGCTGCCTTTCAAGCCAAGATTCCAATGAACAGTATATGTGCAGCAGCAACTTGGGCTACCCCTCATACTTTTATTATTCATTACAAATTGGACTTGGCCTCCGGGGGTAGAGCCTCCTTTGGTTCCACGGTTCTTAGGAGTATATTTTCTTGAGCCACCTGAGAAAAAGGTGCTAGGAACGCTGTCCCATATGTAAGAATGAAGACGAGATAGGACTACAGAACATAAAGAAGTTATGTACTCACCATGGCGTTCCATGTTTGTAGTCCATCTTGCCCTTCATTCTTACGAACCCACCCACCTATCCCCATCCATGTATCCTTGGATGATCTGGAGACAAGATAGTATCTTTCTTCCTTAGGGTTGGAGACCTTTCATCTTTGTTTTTCCTTGTGGAAATACCTTCTATCACTTTTATAGACAGCAGCAAACAAGATCTTGGAATTCTTACTAGTGCATTATGGGATACCTACCTTGCAATGAACCAACTTAGAGACTTTGAGCTTTGTAATCGGCCGAGTCGGAGCCGAGGATCGGCTCCGATCCCATATGTAAGAATGAAGGGCAAGATAGACTACAAACATGGAACATTATGGTGAGTACATAACTTCTTTTTCTTGAGATACTCAGCCAGAATTTGTATCATTTTAGCTTCAGTTACAGTTTTATCAGATCATCTGAGTAGCCAGTTAAAACTTCAGCCTTTTGTTATCTGAGTTGATATACTTCTTCAGTGTTTCATTTATTTCATCATGTGTACATTCGATTTTTTGTTTTTGTGTGTGTGTGTGTGTGTGTGTGTGTGTGTGTGTGTGTGTGTGTGTGTGTGTGTGTGTGTGTGTATATATACACACACGCACATGTATATATATATATATATATATATATATATGTGTCTACTTCACTTGATTGAATGCTCACTAGACTGAAACACATTTGAAGGAGCACAATTGATTGAAAGCTCGCGTGACTGAAACTCTTTTCGTTGAAAGGTATATGTCCTTTTCCCCATTGTAGTGCGATCCTGGAGTTAGTTTATATAGTAAGGGGGGTGCTGGGCTTAGCCCCCCACATAGTTTGGGTATATATTGTGTTCTAAAAAGAGCTATTCATTATAGTTGTAAGTATCATGTAAATTATTTAAAATGTACAAAATAGATGGGGCAGGCTGTGCCCACCACACCCCCCTTACTATATATACTAAATCCAAGATTGCACTACAGTGGTGGAAAAGGGCATATACTTTTCAACAAAATGAGTTTCAGTCAAGTGAGCTTTCAGTGAAGTGACCTTTCAATCAAGTGTGCTCCTTCAAATGTGTTTGTCTAGTGAGCTTTCAGTCAAGTGAAGTAGACCCATATATATATATATATATATATATATATATATATATATATATATATATATGTATAGAGAGAGAGAGAGAGATTCACTTCATAACACTAAAAGCTCAAAACGCTGAAACTTCAAAATCTTGAAAACTCAAAACACTGAAACTCAAAACACTGAAGACACATACCATACATATACTGAGTTTAAACAACATAAATCATAGCATTTTCCACCAAGTGTAAGCAGGGGGGCAAGCCCCCCTGCTACGTAAATATATCAACGCCAAGATTGCACTTTTGCAATCTTGGCGTTGATATATTTAAGTAGCAAGGGGTGTGGGGGTGGGGTAGGGCAGGGCGCAGGGGGGCTTGTCCCCCTGCTTACACTTGATGGAAAGTGCTATGATTTATGTTGTTTAAACTCAGTATATGTATGATGTGTGTTTTCAGTGTTATGAATCCATATATATATATATATATATATATAGAGAGAGAGAGAGAGAGAGAGGAATATATATATGAGAGAGAGGAATATATATATTAGAAATAGATGTATGTATATATATATATATATAGATATATATATATATATATATATATATCTGTATGTGTATATATGATTGCTTTTGTTCTCAGTTTATTAAAAAAAACTTCATCAGAAACAAAGTGTCAATTAAACTGAAACGGTATATATAAAAAAGTACATCCAATCAGTTTAAAATGCAACTATGAGATCATTTCCTACCAATTCCATTTAAGGACACATCTGATATTTAAATTGTCATTGAATCCTGGAAACACATCCGCACTACAGTTGCCATCTTAATCCTTAATTTTCAGCAAAGAGTTGACGTCACCTATAAAACAAGAGATTTGTTCTAACACCAGAATTTTATTGTATACGTATGCAATGTACATATATGTATACATGCATTTAAATATATGTGTGTGTATATATGTGTATATATCTATATATATATATATATATATATATATATATATATAGATGTGTATATATATATATATATATATATATATATATATATATATACATATATGTATATATATATATATATATATATATGTGTGTGTTTATCGTATGCTAAAGAGAAATCTAGCAAAGCTAGACTTTCCACTGTGTGATTCCTTAAACCACTTGTATTAGAGGCAACATGGGTTAAATGCAAATGACCCTTTAAGGACATCAGGTGTTTCAGCTATATGGCAATTCTGAATGTCCATGACTTTTCTCTTTTTAAGTCTGTTTATGGACAAATTCAGTCCAAGTGGGGTTTGGCTTTATTGGTCTGAATTTGTCCATAAATAGATTTAAACACAGCTAGTGGAGTTTGGCCTTATTTATTGTGCTGAATTTGTCCATAAATAGACTTAAACACAGCTAGTGGAGTTTGGCTTTATTGGCCTGAGTTTGCTCATAAATAGACTTAAACATAGCTAGTGGGGTTTGGCTTTATTGATATATATATATATATATATATATATATATATATATATACATATATATATATATATATATATATGTATATGTGTGTGTGTGTGTATAAATAAATATATATATATATATATGTGTGTGTGTGTGTATTATAGATATGTATATATTATAGATATGTATATGTATCTGAAAAAACTGCCAAAAAAAGAAACTGTAAAGCAATACACTCAAAACCTTCTCAGTCGCACTGAAGAAAGACCATCTGAATATTATTTTAGTGATTTTGCTCTTATTTAGTATAGGCCTAATCATGTAACCCAACCCAGTTTTGTCCGAGTTCCGTGGATGCCTGTATGGTGGGTTATGTTGATAAAGAGTTAGCAAAGGCTTATGTTAGTTGAGGATTCATTTTACTTACTGCCAACCTCTGACCATCAAAGACATGGGGGTTAGTCTGGGGGTGAATTAGCAGTTTCCCATCCATTGATCAAGGTTACTTTCAAACAAGGTCGGCAATGATCTCTCCTTCACGTAGATGGGGAGCTTACTCCATAGGGTTGAGATCCTTTGAGACACATATTGGTCAATCCAGCAGGTTCTGTTTATGTTCATAGGTTGGTACTAGGCTATCTGCCCGAAGGCATTTATAAGCCTAGCCAGAATGTTGCAGATAAAGTTCAGGTTCTTGGATCTAGTGTTCCTGGTGGTGTTTCTTTTGCACGTGTATAAAAGATCCATCACAGCTGGATCCAGGGACACCTTATATGCTAGGTATAGATCCTCTGTCGGTTACCTGTAGGAGACTTGAGTACAGAGATAGGACCTTAAGGCAGTCTATGTAGGGCAGGGTATTCATACCCTGGATTCTCCTGGTGATGAATGTCTGAGGGCATTCCTGCTGTTGCAAGTGCCTGGCTAGGTACATGCTAAAGGGGGCATTGTACTCAGTGATTAGTCTAATAAGGGCTGAGTAGAGTGGTACTGTTACTTCCTTGGGCCTGGATGCCATATCCTTACGTAGGAGCTGGGTGACATAGAATGCTTTTCTTCTTGTACTGGCTACGTGTTGGTCGTACGTCAGATTATGGTCTACATATTTTCCCAGATCCCTAACTGTTGGGTCAGCTCTTGGAGGTGTTCTATCAGTGTAGTAATTAGCTTGGGTTGACACTTTCCCAAAAGGCACTGCAATGCATTTTGTTGCAAATCCGTGGCTTTCATACCATTTATTTGTTTTTGTTAGACTGTCTTGTAGGATGTTTGTGTCATGGGGAGAATCTGTGATAGCTCCCTATTTGCAGCCATCTGCGGACTTGGTGAGCCATAGACCTTTGAGATTTGCCTTGACTTCCGAGAAGTAGATGTGAAACAGGAGGGGGCCCAACACAGAGTCCTGGCGTACTGTGCTGGTGACCAGTCTCTTGGTGGAAGTGGTCTTAGCATTCTTGACTTCTTGGATCCTGTCTGCGAGCCAGGTGAGTATCCAGCTGGTCTATATCACATAGTCAAAGTGTCAAAACTTCGACTATGTAAATACCGGGGTCTAATTTATATATTCGAACTTTCTAAACTTCAAATCCCATATGTTCGACAACATATGATCGAAGTTTAAAAGTTTGAATATATATAAAAAAAAAAACTTACCTTAACGGTGCAGGCAGGGGGGCAAGCCCCCTTGCACCCCGCACAACCCACCTACTTAAATATACCAACTCCGAGATCGCACTTCAGTGCAGAAAAGGGAAATTCTCCCATTCTGCACTGAACGGCACTGTTACATTTAACCTTCGAATGCTTGAAATTTCTATCATATGGTGTCGACCATATGCCATTCGAAATTTCAAGCATTCGTGGTTCTACTAGGAACCCAAATATCGAACCCAAAAGTTTGAAAACTGAATACTCCAAACACTCAGAACAGCGTTTTTTTCCCAGAGAAAAAAAAAATTGCTGTACTGGTACAAAATGCGGAAAAACACCATCACTAAATACAGTTTCTAATGGGGGGGGGGTCTGTGCCCCCACACTCCCCCCTACTTAAATATACCAACTCTGAGATCGCACCACAGTGGAGGAAATAGCAAAGCCACAGAACCGGCCCACCGAATTCTTTCCCTGGGAAAGAATTCGATGTTCCGCGGCATCGTTATTTTTAGACTTCGAACTTCCCAGTTCTAAGTTACGGCATTCAGACTTGTGAGTGTTTGGACTTCTGATATACACCCGTTTCCAGCAAGGTATGTAGTACACCTGTAAGCACACATAACAGTGTTAGTAAGCAGCTACAGTGCTGTGAGTTCTTAAATTTATAGCAAGAAGCAAATTTAACATGGCATTATATATTAGCACCGATCATTTTATTTGGGAATTTCAGTGTCCTGCTTACCTGGTATTCCTGGAATAAACATAAACACATATCTCATACAAAGTTAGTTAGGTGTGTAATCTGACTATGTAAATTATATTTTTCAGTTATTTACAATAATTACCTAACCCATGGCCTAGCAGAGGGGGGATTACCATATGCGCAGAGGCTTATTTCAATGCTTATACCATTGGGCTAGATACAGTTGACTGTTTGGCTTTGAAAGTTAGCTGACACTATTCTTGCTGATGGTACAGCACACCTGGGGAAAATAGTGAACTTGTTAAGCAAGAATTATTCTTCTGGGTACAGTAAGAGTGTACACTGTGTCATTATAAGTCTTGGTGAACTTAATGATTTAGTTGATGTAAAAAGTTGATGGTACATGCAAGCCTAGTCTAAACTTGTGTATCGTATTAACAGTAAATACACTTAGTGTACTTTCTGAATCAGCCACTAGATAAAAAAAAAAAAAAAGAAGACGCACAGTGGATGTCCTTCCATATCAGTGTTGCAGTATTCCTTAACAAAGGGATTCCCTGCCAAAGCTAGGCCATCGTCTGGCCAGTATACCAAAGCCTTATGATTTTATAGATGTCATACATCACGCATATACTTCCTGCTAAAAGTGTAGGGCGTAAAAATGATGTATGGACATACATACCTCAGATCTTCTTTGCCACCAGTCCAAATGCCATCGATTGTCAGTCTGAACTCTCCTTTTTCTGTGCTGTTTACCAAGCCGTGTTTCAGATAAGTACCTCATTGGGGTTTCTTCTTATCCTTTCTTTTTTTATCAGTGTTGTGGGTTTACATGTCATCCAACAAGGGGAAAAGTCAGTGTGGGAGGCAGATTCCCCATAAGGATAGTCACAAACAGTGTCTGTTTTGTTTTTGTGCTTGTTACAGCCATACAAAGTGTTCTGTATGCCAAATGTTTGTCCCAAAGACGCTTTGTAGTTATTCCTCTTCCTTGTCTAGTTACCTGGAGAGCCACCATCTTAAATTGTTGGGGCAGGGTGCTATGGCAGAATCCATCCTGAAGGTCAGCCACCTGCCATGTAAAAGGCCAAAAGAGTCAGGTCTGATTCGGCTGCTATCCCGCCAGCCCTAATTGTCTCTCTTCAGGTTGGTGAAGGCCCAGAGGATTTCCTGATTGTTATGTCAGATTCTTCTGCTGCAACCATATTGGAGGCCAATATGGATCTGACTTCTCGCATGTCCTCAGAGGCTCTGCAGACATCCATTCCAGATTTTGAGGAGGGACCTTCACTGAGCATTTCAGAGGGTCTGAGGCAGATTCCGCAGATAGGGGGGAGATTCCTGCTATGTAATTGACTGAAGGCAACCATGATGACTCGACATTTCGGATTTTGCTCTTCTAGACGATCGATGTTTTCGCAATTCGATGAAGACGTGTCGGTGTTTAGGTATTCGGGTAAGTAAACGTTCATTCTTTTAATATAGACCCCAGGACTGTTTGTAAGCTTCTGAGCCCCCCAAGCCTGTCTGTGTTGGAGGGAAGCCTGCTAGCTTCTCAGTGGGAGTGGTAAGCACTAGGTAACCTATCTGCCACATAAGGAGTGGTTTCTGGCCCAGAAATTGTAGTTATTGGCCGTTTGGGCAATTTTTTCCTTCTCTCTCATCTTTCTGATTTAAAACCCTGCATTTTTCATTTGTTTCTTTCCTGTAACTAGTCTAGTTCAGATAGACTCTTAGTTTTAGCACTTGAATTTGCTTATTTGTGCTCAGCACTTGTTCAGAATTTGTTGTAAACACTAAATAAGCTACTAATTACTGCAGCACTCAACCTTCCTCATTACCTAGAGGAAAACAGTTTTTGTACTTACTGTCCTCACTTGCTTAGAGAAAAACAGCTCTTGTACTCACTTTCCTCACTTGTCTAGAAGAAAATAGTTTTTTATTCAGGCATGTCCAAGGGTCAGCTCCCAGTGTTCTCTCCTGTCTATCTGATGAATCTGGGCATCTTGGGGCAATGTAGCAGTTGCCTCATGTACACAGACAACCCTCTCCTCCTACCACCCAACACTACAACCTGTGAGAGATGTACTTATCTAGCCAAACTGGAGGTAAAGCTCTCTCCAACCAAGACTGAACTTGACAGTCAAGAGGAAAAGGTAAACACTTGCACCACACCACACTCATCACATTGTCCCACTTAACCTACACCACCAAAATCCACACATAGAAACACAAAAACATTTGCAGAGGCTCTCAATCAAACAATAGAGACCTCCAAAGCAGAAACGCAAGCAGCCTCCTCCCCCAGCACAACCCAAATGACACATAGCCCACAGACTCAGTGTGCCACTCAACCACAGCCCATAAGGCAAAACAACGTACCCAACACACTAGTCATAGGTGACTCTATAGTCAGGCACACTGATGTCCCAGTCTAAACATGGAGATGGTTACTGTCACCTGCCTGTCGGGTGTCAGGATCCGACACATAACCAACTCACTTAGGTCACTCCACAACAAGTACAAATATGACTCTGTCATTGACCATGTTGGTGTGAACAACCTGAGACATACCTTCCTAGACTACATGAAAAGAGACATGGAAGAGCTCTCCGATCTTGTAGCACAGGCAGGTATGACCCTAGCCCCGAGTAGCATCTTGCCATCGCCCAGAATGATACCGCAGTACAAGGACAAAAGGATTGACTTCAACAATTGGCCAAGCTTCTGGTGGCATTCTAAAGGGATCCAGTATCTGCCTGCCTGGAACAACATGGTCGACAGACCACGATGCTTTTCCAGAGATGGCCTGCACTTGTCACCCTTGGGATTCTGGATACTGGCTAAGGCTCCTGCCACCCCTATAGTGCCTTTTTTAGGTAAGGTTCAAATGACAAATTCATGACCATAACCGGAACAGGCAAGCAAAAACTGAGGGTAATGCTACTCAAAGCTAGAAGTCTAAATCTCAAAATGCACTCCCTCGAGGCACTCCTTAAAATGGAAAACATTGATAATTGTGCAGTGACTGAGACCTGGTTCAAGGGAACAGGCAAGCAAAAAACTGAGGGTAATGCTACTCAATGCTAGAAGTCTAAATCTTGAAATGCACTCCCTCGAGGCACTCCTTAAAATGGAAAACATTGATATTTGTGCAGTGACTGAGACCTGGTTCAAGGCTCCAGAGACCACCCCTGCATTACCAGGCTATAATTCATACCACACTTTTCGGCTCTCTAACCTGTACCGGAACACCAAAGGCGGAGGTGTGTCCATATTCATTAAGGGTATCCACATCTCCAGGCTAGTTGCTCAGCATAATGCATCTGAGGTTATCCAAGTGCAACTAACTCTGGGCAAAACTGCAATCCAAATTGTAGCTTGCTACAGATCCCTCACCATGCCCCACGATTCCCACTCCTCTTTTCTTGATATACTGGAAAATATTAGGTTTCAACCAAACACACTAATAATGGGCGATTTCAACTACCCCACCACTAACTTGGAAAACTACTCGTGTACCAACTCCTTTGCTCAACGCTTTCTGGAATTCATAAATTCCAGTGCCCTGGATCAACTTATCCACACCCCGACCAGGGGCAACAGTATCCTAGACCTAGTCATTACCAACATGAGTGACCGGTGTTCCACACCTGAAGTCCGACTCTTCGTTGGTCAGATCCGACCATAAGCTAATCACTCTAGATATCCACATCCTGCCCCCACCCACCATTAAGGAAGCCACAGTAAAAAATTTCTCCAAAGCCAACTTTATGCTGCTTAAGGCAGAAGTGCGAACTTCATGACACCCATACAGATGGACAATACAGTTACAACTGCTGAATGCTACACATGTGCACTCTATAAGCACTTACACGAGTGCATGGATCGTGCTATCTCAAACAGAACCAAGACGCTATCCTCCAAAAAAAAGAACCCAATCTGGTGGTCCCCTGCCATAAACAAACTCTACAACAGAATGAAGAAACTGTTGCAAAAGAGAGTAAAATCCCATGAGTGAATAAGAAGCTGAGATCCCTTATAAGATCCTCCAAAGCTAACTACAAAAACAAAATCGCCACTGATTCTAAGGGCATCCACAAAGCATTCTATAGCTGTGTCAAGGTTCTCAATGGCAACACCCAGATCTGCTCTGAGTTGCAGCACAATGACATGAAAATTACAGAACCAACTGATATTGCCAACATCCTGGTAGATAGGTTCAGTGCTACCTTTACCCCCCTCTCACCCCCTAAAGGGCCCATATATATATATATATATATATATATATATATATATATATATATATATATATATATATACATACATACATACATACAGTAAGAATGCAGAGTCCCTGTAATCACAACTATGCAGGTAAAAGCTGCACTTTCTAAAGCCAAAAACACAGCATCCATGGGATCGGACAACATCCCAGGCTGCATTTTACATGAACTTCAGAACGAACTGACTCCTCACCTAAGCACCATGTTCAATCATAGCCTCACGTCAGGCTTTGTGCCCACTGAATGGCGCACAGCAACAGTTACCCCACTCCACAAAGGGGGAGCCACCACTGATCCCAGGAACTATCGCCATATTAGCCTGGTCTGTAAGGCCATGCAATGTATCATCATGGAACTCATAAACAAAGACATTGGTAACCTCCAAACTCTGGACCCCACCCATTTCGGGTTTGTGAAAGGCAGGTCATACAACCTGAATCTGATCGACTTCTTTAAGGCAGTCACCAAAGCCGTAGATGAGGGTAAGGTGGTTCACACAGTCTATCTTGACCTCGTCAAGGCTTTCAACGCCATCCCCCATTCTGGAATTATAGCTAAACTCACTTAACTAGGTATAAATCCTTACATCACAGGATGGATTGCCAACTGGCTCACTGACAGAACCCACACTGTAAAAGTTGCAGATTCCAAATCTAACTTCAAACCAGTGACAAGTGGAGTACCACAGGGCTCAGTCTTGGGACCTCTCCTGTTTGGTATCTACTTCTTTGAAGTACAGGCTAACACAGAAGGCCTTTGGCTAATGAAGTTCACAGATGACTGCAAACTAGGAGCCATAGTCTAGTTGCCAAATGATGTGGACATCCTACAGAAGGGCCTCACTGAGACAGATGCTTGGTGTCAGAGCCATGGCCTCAAGCTCAATGCCAAAAAGTGCATTGGCATCCCGTTTGGTAAAAAGTCTGTACCCATGAACTACCACATAGGCAGCAGTCTACTTAATGCCAAATGTGTGATAAGAGACCTTGGGACCCAGGTGTACAGTAGTCTCTCCTTTGATAATCACATCGCCACAGTTGTCAGGAAATCCTTCTATGTGGCACACCTCATCGCAAAAGAGTTCTCATCCAGGAAAAAACAGGTCATTGTTCCCCTGTACTCGGCACTCATTAGACCCATTATAGAGTACAATGCCCCTTTTGAAATGTACCTCACAAGACATCTGCAGCAGCTGGAAAGGCCACAGAAACACCTCACAAAGAGGATTACTGGCCTCAAACAGATACCCTACACTGACCGTCTGAAAAAACTCCAGCTTTACTTCGTAGCATATCACCTACTCCGAGGTATCTCTGCCTAACATACAAAACTATGTCAAACCCAGAGCTGTTGGAAATGCTACACCTAAAGAAATCCCAATCCCTCTGAGCTACACGCTCTAGGGACCTAAACCTTGTCACCACAATAGACAGGACATGCTGGAGGGATAAATTCCTGTCCCAGAGACTTCCCATACTCTGGAACAAGCTACCCATCTATGTCAAGCAAAGTTCCTCATTAGCACTCTTCAAGAAAAATCTTGACGAGTGGATGGGAAATAGGAAATACACCCCGGGGATCACTCCTGTGGCTCTGCTCGACAGGGGCACAGGAAAATAACTTTCTTGGGTGGAGTAAGTCAGGGAACCTTGTTGGCTAGGTTTACTTAGGCCCTTGAGCCATAGCCTAGTACCTGCCTATGAACCTTTCTCTCCAGAACTACTCCAGGGCCTTTTATGTCAGGGCACCATTTAGACTTTCCCCCCCTTCCCAGTAGAGGAAGGGGTTTTATTCCAGTGTGTTTCTGGTTCACAGGAAGGAAGGTACTTGGAGACTCTTTCTGGACCTGTCTTAGCTCAGCACCTTTCTGAAGATCCTTTCCTTCTGGATGTTATCCTTTCAGATCCTGTTTCATCTTCTTCTTCCACAAGCTTTCCTGATCTCGTTGGATCTCAGAGATGCTTATCTTCACATTCATGTTCATCCCCTTTTCAGGAAGGTTTGATGTTTCTCTGTTGTGTTTTCAGTTCTCTGCTTGCCCTTTACCTTTTCTACTGCCCCAAACATTTTCACCAAGTGCCTTGCTCCTATGATTGCTAATTGCAGGATGATAGGAATTCAGATCGTTCCTTGACTAGCCAACCTACTCATTCAGGCTTTCTCCCGCCAAGACCTTGCTTCAGCACCTCCACTATACTGTTTGTCTCTTGCAAAGCCTAGGGTTTACAATAAACTTACAGAGGTCAGTCCTGATTCCATCTCAAAATCATGTGTTTCTCAGTTGTAGGCTCCAGACCATCCCTGTACTGGCCTGCATGCCTGCCTCCTCCCAAGGCCTTTTCTCTGATTGCCTTTTTTCAGTCCCTTCTTCCTGAAGTTTCAGTTACATCCATAGCGTTTCTCAGGGCTCTAGGGTTCATGGCCTCCACCATTTGTATGGTACTTCTAGCTAGGATCCGTATGAGGAAACTACAGTGATTTGATGTTGTTAATCTTCACCTAATCCTTGACAGTGGGTTTGGTTCCAAACCTCGGAACCGACTCAGCCGTATCTTTCAGCTCTCATTCTCCAAACTCTCGAGCTAGGCTCTACCCATAATGCCCCTCACAGAGATTACCCCAGATCTCGTTTGTTGCTTTGCAGACCAGACATGTTCATTCCATCTCTCGAGCTTTGGCAATTAAATTGTAAGTGTTTTTCAAATTTTCTTTAAACTCTCTACCTTTCTTAGCGATTCTTTCTCGTAGTATTTCTACCCACTCCTCCTCCCTTCTAATTAACTCTGTTTCTTTTCCATTACTGTTGGTAATCTGTCCCTTACCATAGTTGGTAAATCTTTTTTATCTTTTTACCCATAAGGTACCTCTTAATACCATAGCTGGTATTAATTTCCTATCTCTCTCATCTTTTTCCCTTTACTTAAAAAAAAAAACAAAACAAAAAAAAAAATCTTTCCTTGTTTCCTTCCTTATTGCTGATAATCGCAGACCAAAAACAGTCTCCCTCAAAACCTTCCAAGGGAAACTCAGGATTCAAGCGTTGTAGAAAGTGTAAGGTAAAATGCCCAATTCAGATGGGCACACTCTATGTGTCTACTGTCTTGGCAGGATTCATCTGCAAGAAAATTATGTGATTTGTCACTGGTTCTCTACCTGAACATTGACTGAGCGAAAAAGCAAACTAATTTTGAAAGTGCTTTTAAAATCTCCTTTTGACAAGGCCATCTCTGGTTCCAAGGAGAAATCTAGTATTGCAGAAGCTTCTTCCTCCCATGGTTCGAAGAAAAGATCATCGTCGGTTCCGAGTGCTTTGGACCTGACTAAGAAAATCTCAAAAACTTCCTCAGCACAGAAGAGTTCATCGGCACCAGAGTACCTATCTTCACCGACAAAATTGCCTTCGAAGCCGACAGCCTCCAAATTAGTACCAACAGATCAATCGGTACCTAAGCAACTGGGGCTCCCTGTGCTCAAAAGAAATTCCTATTCCCCTTCTGTAGACCCTTTCAGAGAAACCCCATTTCTGGGAGTGAGACCACCCAGATTTCCCTCCATGGCTTCGGTGAAGTCTACTAAGAGTCTATCGGAAGCTGATATCATGAGGCTAGTGGATCAGCTACTTGTGGTGAGAGGATTACCTTCAGTTCCATGTCAAACCAGCATCGAAACTATCCATCCTATGACCCCTTCATACCCTCCTCTTCCAACTCTAGATAAGCCTTTGGAGTCTTTGATTCCGACACTCCCGGCTCCAACTGACTTGGTTTCGATAGTTTTTTTGTCTGCGGTTCAGAGAAGCGTCTTGAGTATCTCCAAGCCTTCGGCACCAGAGACCTCCCAAGTTCGGGACCCTCAAATTGGGTCCAAGATCCATGGTACCTTTTTGGTTCCTTTGGAGCCTTTTGTGTCTCTCAGTGCCTCAGCCCTTGTAGTGTCGACCCAGGCTTCTGTTTCCAGAGGTGGTCTCCTCGGTGCAGGGTGTGACCCCAGTTCTGAAGCAGTCTATTTCAGTTCCAGGCTCCCATCCCTCTATGGGGGTCCTGCCTTCCAAATGATGGAGAATGCATCATCCATTGGGGATTCTCAGTCCTTGCCATAAGCTACCATTAGTCTCACTCCCTGGACAGAGGGCACAAAAGTCCCAGGTGACTCCCACTTTAGTGGTTTCCTCTTCAGAAACTTCCCTGACACATCCCCCCGAGGATGTCCCTGCGAAGTGGAAGTGCAAGAGGAAGCACCTGACTCCCCAGAAGAGTCTTACACTGAAGATACTGACTTCGATGAAGGGGAAGTTTCCCCCAGGTCACCCCCTGATGATGTTTTCTTCGGGGACATCCTGGAAATCCTGAAGCAGAGGGGCGGCTGGTCGTCCACCCAGCCTTTCTTGGAGGGATCAGTATACCTGGAAGCTTTTTGTGCCCAACCCTCCACTTCTTGCATCTCTCTGCCCGCTGACAATCTTATCAAACTGATTGCTCAGCGGGTGTGGAAGATGCCCAACTTCATAGAGACCTGACCGTGTACTATCAGCACCAAAGGAAGAACCACATTGGTCTAAGAGAATTCCTGTTGATGCCATGGTGGTAGCGGCTGCCATCTAGAGGGAACTCAGTGAAGAGAGTCCTACTATCCACCCTCCTAACAAGGGGTCTAGGATGTTGGATAGATTTGGGAAGCGTGTTTATGCTTCATCGACCTTCGCTCTGAGGTCCTTGAATTATATGGCACACTTTACCAGATTACAGAGAGATTTGATTAAAGAACTTTCAAATACTCTGTCAGGAGCAATGGCTGAAGAGGTCCATGACAAAGTTTCCTCTCAGCTTGCAACCCTAGATGCTATCTCTAACTCCTCCATGAGGCTCATTGCGCATGTAGCTGAAGGTATGACCAGAGCAGCAAGTTCAGGTATAGCCATTAGAAGGCACTCCTGGATGCTCTTCTGCGACTTTGCGGAGCCATTTAAAGCGTCATTCTTCAACGCTTCTTTTGATGGATCCACCCTTTTTGGTCCAAAGGTTAAAGACACTCTTGCCAGAAGTGAGCAAGACGGTAAAACCCTATATGTTGTAGGCATACGTTTCTCCACTCCTCAGAGACTGTACTCAAGAAACCAAAAGAGTGGGAAACTATGGTTTAGAAAATCCAAGGGGCCTTTCCATGACTCATGAGGTAAAGACTTCCCTCTGGGGCAGAGGAGGAAGCAAGGGAAGACGCCACCCCAGAGCCAGAAATGGACCTCAGAATCAGGGATCCAGAGTATTTTTCTCTGAAACTTCCTATCAGCATCCCTGAATGGATGCCGAATTGCCTTCCTCTGGAGGCAGTCAGGAGATGATTATCCCTGCACCTACCAGCCTGGCAGTTAATACCTTCGGACAAATATGTGCAGGGAATAATATCCACAGGCTACCAAATTCCACTATCATTAAGTCCCATATCCCAGAAAAAACTCCCAGATGTTCCACCCAGTCAAAGGGAAACAGCAGTCTTTGAAGTTCAGACACTGCTCAAAAAAAGAGTCATTCAAAAAGTCCCACCAGACCAAATAGGTTCTTTTTAGTTCCCCAAAAAAACAGGGGACTGGAGACTCATTTTGGATCTCAGCCAATTCAACAAGACGGTTCAACAAATCAAATTCCAGATGGTCTCGGTACAAGCCATACTTTCTTTTTTGGAAAAAGGCCACTGAATGTGGTCTATAGACTTCAAGATGCTTATTACCATGTAAAAATGGAAGAAAGCTCCAGGAGGTTTCTACACTTCCTGCTAGGAGCCAGTCATTTCCAGTTCAGAACACTGCCCTTTGGCATCAACACAGCCCCCAGGGTGTTTGCCAAATGCATGGCAGTGGTTGCAGCTCACCTCAGACTGCAAGAGTTTCAAGTTTTTCCATACCTCGACAACTAGCTTCTCTCTGCTACCACCAGGCATCTCTTAGAACAGGCAAGAAATTACACCATGAATCTTTGCACATCTCTAGGCATCTCAGTAAATTTCGAAAAGTCTAACCTGCAGCCTTCTCAGCAGCTAGATTTCATTGGTGCTCTTTTAAACACTGTCTTGGGAATTGCATCTCTTCCTCCAGCAAGGCTACAAAGTATCAGGGCCCAAGTCAGACAAATTCTCCAAAACAACAGAGTCCCAGCAAGACTTGTCCTTCAAACCTTAGGTTCAGTGTCAGCTTCAGTCACTCTGGTTCCTCTAGTGAGGTTTCATATGTGAATACTGCAGTGGCGACTAGCAAGCCAGTGGCCTCTGATTCACTAACCAGTGGCTCATCTAGTATTGATTACCAACTACTGTAAACAAGACTTCAAATTATCACTTCATTCCGACCAAGTTCTTTTGGGCCTACCATTAATCCTTCCCCAAGCTATAGTGACCACAGATGCTTCCCAGATAGGGTGGGGGGGCATTATCTGGGAAAGACAGTTCAAGGCACATGGTCCCAACTGGAGGCCAATTTGCACATCAACGTTCTAGAAATGAGGGTAGTGCTATTAGTGTTGCAAGCATTCCAGGATGTTCTCCCTCTAGGGACAGTTGCAATTCAGACAGAAAACATGTCGGTAGTCTGGTATTTCAACAAACAAGGGGGAACCAAATCTTAAAGCAACAACAGCACAAATTCTTCAGAAATATACCACAAATAAAGCATTCAGAGGGTGGAACAAAGAAGCGGCTTTAATCCATCAGTTTTTGTAACGCACATAATGGTAACATTGAAGGCTTTAGATTTAGTGTACTTGCTAGACCTCATTTGTGTATAGGAAATTTTAAAACTGCTCTGAATAAGCTTGAACAGAGGATGATTATAGGGTATCACACATTATTTCCTGTTGGAATTAATTTAGAAAGTGGATGAAATTTATTAGTGTAGCAAATTTGAATTTTGTAGCATATTTATTTCATTTTTTCTAATTGTGTATATTAATATGTATGTCATATGTTATATATTACTATTTTTCTGAAATTTATAAGGACATGAATCAGTTAAATTAAATTAATGCATTATTAGAAACTACATTTAAAATCTATTGTGATAAAAAAGATAATATTTTATGTTCACATATGTTGGATTTTGTCACAGTGTTGACAGGGTTAAAAATGTTTGATGAACTGATTAATTGATTAATTGTTTTATTGATGAACATATAAAAAGAGAATTTGTAAGTGCTTGAATGTGTTCCATTGAAGGCGAACTGCCGAGGTACCAGGACAGAACTGATGGATTAAAGCTGCTTCTTTGTTCCACCCTCTGAATGCTTTATTTGTGGTATATTTCGGAACCAAATCTTACCCACTATGTTGAGGGGCTCTCAGAGTTTGGCAATGGGCAATTTCTTCCAACCACTTTCTGATAGTAACGCACATTCCGGGAAGATCCAGTGTGATAGCGGACAAATTAAGCAATTCTTATGTCTAATGAGTGGTCTCTGAACACTGAGGTGGCGGACAGGATTTTTCATCATTGGGGCCAACCTTACTGCAACCTATTTGCTTCCCCCCTGAACAAACAAGTTTAGAAGTTACTTCGCCCTAATCCCCCCCCCCCCCCCGAGAACTCACCCAGAGATCCTCTTCTCCACAGTTGGCCTCCCGATCTGTTATATGCTTTCCCCCTATTCCTCTAATTTCACAATTCCTAAATAAAGCCAAAAGGATGACGAATACAGTAATCCTTGTTGCCCCATTCTGGCCTCGACAAGTTTGGTTTCCCTTCCTCTGGCCTCATGTGACACAGAAACCATGGATCTTGGACCCAATTCCAGATCTGCTAACTCACCCAGAGGGCATTGTTCACCCCAATCTTCAACATCTCAAGCTCACTGCATGGCTTCTCCAATTCCCATGATTGACAGGCATCCTTCTATCCCCCCCCCCCCGGTCCAATGTATCATTATTGCGCACCAGAAACCTGCTACTAGAAAACTACCACTGCAAGTGGAAGACATTTACCAAATGGGCCTTAAATAAATGGCTTGACCCCTTTGCTGCTTCTATTCATGACGTCCTAGATTTTCTAAACACAGTTTTTTAATTTGGTTGCTCTGCTTCTACGATAGAGGTTCATCTAGCTGCAATTTCAAATTTTCAATCAGGATGGAATAATTCTCCAATAATGTCTCACAAACTTTGTAAAGTTTTCTTGAAGGGACTCTTCCTACTGAAACCCCCATTTAAAGAACCATTTCCCCCATGGGATCTAACTACCATTCTTCAAGATCTAACCGAAGCCCCCTTTGAACCATCAGCATCTTGTCATTTGAAGTATTTATCCTGGAAGGCTGTATTTTTGGTAGCAATTACTTCTGCAATACGGGTTTCCGAATTGCAGGGCCTTTCATGCAAATCACCCTACCTGATCTTTCATAAAGATAGAGTTGCACTGAGAACAAATCTATCCTTTCTACCCAAGGTAGTCTCTGAATCCAATATTAATCAGTTTTACAGTTACCAACATTTTTCCCTAATTTTTCAAACAAAGGAGAATATGCACTTCATTTACTAAATGTGCAGAGACAGCTACGTTTTTATCTTCACAGAACGAAAGAATTTTGAAAATCAGATCAGTTATTTGTAGCCTTCTCATCTCTCCATATGGACAATCCTGTTAATAAGGTTACTTTAGCTAAATGGCTGAGAGACTGTATCACATTCATTTACCACTCTCAAGGATTTCATTTTCCCAAAACAGTTCATGCCCACTGAACAAGAGCTGTAGCGACATCAACTGTTTTTCATGCCAGAGCTTCTCTAGATGACATCTGTGCAGCCGCCACATGGTCTTCTCATCATACCTTCATCGCTCATTACAAATTAGACCAGGTCTCAAGGGGTTGAGCATCCTTTGGATCTGTGGTGCTTTGGAATATTCTTCCATTAGACCTCCCAAGACTAAAGTAGCTGGGGATTCTTTCCCACTGTCAAGGATTAGGTGAAGATTAACATCAAATAAAGATGTTATGTCTTACCATAATGTTCCATCTGTGTTGCTCATCTTCACCAATCCTTGACATACCCGCCAACCTTCCCCCAGCCTAAGACTCTTAGCAGATCTTTTAGTCCTGAGCTAGTTTTTCATTAAGGACTTATACATGGCCTTGTCTCCTTAATATCTCTACTTAACCATTCTAATTTCTGCTATATACTATCATCTGGCAAACTTGATCTGGGGTAATCTCTGTGAGGAGCATTATGGGTAGAGCCTAGCTGGAGAGTTTGGAGAGTGCGAACTGAAAGATATGGCCGAGTCAGTCCTGAGGTTCAGAACCGAACCCACTGTCAAGGGTTGGTGGAGATGAACAACACAGATGGAACATTATGGTAAGACATAACTTCTTTGTTCCCAAAGTCCTTATGGCTCTAACACTATCGTCCTCTTGCTTTTCTAGTCCCTCTTCTTCCATGTATCAAGCTTGAGCTTCAGTGTTGGATTCATCTGCTGTCTCTCAACCCAGGACTTTCTTTTCAGCCCCCAGTACCAACTCAAGAAAATTTTTGGATGCCTCAGACATGGGTTGGGGAGCCTCTTTCGGTCCCCTTAGGGTCCAGGGTCTCTGTCCTTCTCATGAGATGTCAGACCACATCAGTATCAAGGAGATGAGCACTCTTCATTTCACCCTTCAGGCCTTTCATTCTGTTTATTCCAGGTCCTCTCAAAATCTGTACAGACAATTCCACAGTAATGTGGTACATCAACAAGCAAAGGTGGACACGGTCCTACTTTCTTTGCAGGCTGGCTTTCAAGTTTGGGATCTAGCTCTTCAGTTTCAGGTGACTCTTCAGGCTGTATATACTCCTTCAGAGCAGAACATAGTGGCAGAATCTCCGAACAGGTCCATAACACAGGCTCATGAATGGATGCCTCACAGAAATGTGTTTCTGTACATTGTCCATCAGTGGAGCACTCCTCAGGTATATCTTTTTGCCACCCCCTTGAACAGACAACTTCCACTTTTTTGCACCAGAGTTCCAAGTTTCCTGACGTGGATAGTGGGCACCCTTTTTTTTTTCTTGGAAGGAGATGTTTCTCTACCCCTTCCTTCTCCTTCCTCGGGTCTTGCTCAAGATAGAGCGAGACTCCCTCAAAATCTTAATGGTAACTCCCTTTTGGCCCAGACAGCATTGGTTCCCTCCTACTTATGCACCTAGCCAAGGGCAGTCACCACAACTTAGCTCACAGGGTGGACTTACCTAAACAAGACAAGGGGTCTCATCCATCCTTACTTGTCCACTCTTCAGTTGACATTGTGGGTGATAAGGTTTTGATCTCTTTTAGGTACCTTTTTTCTGAGGACATGCTTAGGGTTCTGCAGGAGGCCAGGAAACCCACTACCAGGAAATCTTATTTGTCCTTATGGAAGAGATTTTCCGTTTGGTGCCTTGCTCATAACCTGGATCCACTTTCTATGGATGTGCCTTTGGTTCTCTCTTACGTGTATGAATTGCTCCATGGTGGGTTGGCATACTGTTCAGTTAAAGCTCACCTTGCAGCTATTTCTGCCTGTCTGCCATTAACTCCTCATCTGACCTCTAGGTTTGAGGTCAAGCAATTTCTTAAAGGCATCCTTCATATGAGACCTCCCACTAAGCCTGTTCCGCATTCCTGGGACATCGATTTTGTTCTTGAAAAAATGACTCAGGCTCTTTTTGAGCCTGCAGCTTCAACTTTCTTACAACATTGTACATAGAAGACTCCTATGGCTGTTGCTCCCTTTATGATTTTTCATAGGGACAGGGTGTCTCTTTATGCCAAAGATGGTTAATGAGTTGTCTCTTAATCAGTCTATTAATTTGTCCTCCTCTTTTCCTTCTCCACAGTCTCCTAGTGAGAAGGTTCTTCACACCATGGATTTGCATAGGCAGCTTAGATATTATTTGGATAAGACTAAGGTCATTCACAAGTCTGAGCAACTTTTTGTTTCTTTCCATCCCATGTCCTAGGTTTGGGTGTTTCTAATCAAACCATTTCTTCTTGGATCTCAAAGGCCATTTCTTTTTGTTACTCCTGTCATGGGAAAAGCCTTTCTGCCTCTATAAAGGCTCATTCTACCAGGCTGTGGCTTTTTCTGGTGCTTTTTTCAAAGGATTAGATACCAGTTCCATCCTTGAGGCTGCTACTTGGACCTCTGTCCATACCTTTAAGCATTACAAGTTAGACATGTTCAGACCAAAGGCAGGCTTTGCCAGAGCTATCATGCATGGTTTTCTTGAGGGCTGTTTAAGGCCTTCCTCATCCCAAGTTTCCTCTTGAGCTTTTATAATCTCCCTTTGGTAAGGAGTACTGCAGCAGTGATATGGAAGGACATAGATGTCCTCTTTACTATTTCAGTATTCACTTCCTCCCTCCTTCTCCTTCTACTCTAATCCTTTCCTTTTCTCCTTCAGGATACAAGTTCTTATTAGTTCTTAGGCGTATTGTTCCTCCTGGGGCTATTTAGTTCTCAGCTGTGTACGTCCGCACATCATCTTTATGCCCTACGCCTTGAGCGGGGAGCATAAGTGTGATGTACGACATCTATAAAGTCTTAAGACTTTGGTATACTGGCCAGACGTTGGATACCCTTGGCGGGGAATCCCTTCAGTAAGGAATACTGCAACACTGAAGATAAGGACATCTACTATTACAGTAGGATTTTACACAGTTGTACTATCCCTCCCACTGAAGTAGGAGAGGAATTTTATTCCATACTTTTCATACTGGAAGAGGGCAACACATCAAAACCAGATATGATGTAGTCTCTTCAATCCATTTCTGAACTGATTGATCATCAGATCTGACTTTGGCCTCTTAAGACTTTGGATCCAAAGCTCCTCCCCTTACCTATAACTCCTTGCAATTCCTAATATTACCTCAGATCTTATTTGCTACTCCTTTGCTATAGATGCCAATCTCTTCTGCTCAGGCATAGGTTGTCATTTGTGAGAAGGTTTTACTTACAGTTTTGACAAATACCTTTTAGATAGTTGTTTATTGACTTTTTAGCCTTTCTGCGACTTCTCAATAACATTTGATTACCCTTCCTTCCCTTTTTGTAGTTCATTAGATATCTTCCATTTCTTTTCTCCTGCCTTTGATGCCCTCTTTTTTTATTTGTTAGATAAAAAAAAGTAAACAGGTAATTTCTTACTCCCCAAATATCTTTCACCTCTATATATTGTATTTAATAGTGTTTTATCTAGTTTGATGTTACAATGTGTGATAAACCATTGGGGTTTACGAAGTGTGTGAACTTCGTCCACATGATACTAGACTTCTGCAAACACTCTAAATGTGTGTACTGTGTGTGGGCTGCTCACTTAAATGAACAGTATGCTATCTGCACTGCCGTTAGCTCCTGAGTTGTTATTGAAAGAGAGAACAAGCTTATTCTCATGGGACTTCTCCCTGACCCTGTGGGAGAATCATCTAGGACTCAGCTTAGTTTATTCTGGAGCTTTGCCTTCCTCCAAGAAGTCTTCAGACAAATCTAATGGGGAAAAAGTCATGGGGCCTAAAGAGAAGACCAAAAAGCTGAGAAAATGCTCCCCTGACCATCTGCTATTGCTGCTTATGCCCAGTGCTGAAGTCCTCTAAAGCATTGGAGCTGGTGCTGTTCTCTGAGCTGATCCTGATTGGAGCCAAAACTCCTCCTTTGCCAGAGCCAAGGATTTGTCTGGAGCCGTCTTCTCCTCAGCTATGATCTCCTTTCCTACAGGAAAGGATTAGTCATCACTTGTCAAGACCACTGGCTACTGCCTATTCCCTACAGTTTCTGGTCAACCAGGAATCTTTCCACAGAAGGCATGGACTTGATGCCAGTTGTCGGATTCTGGCATTACAGATCTAAGTGTCATCCGAAGTTTGTCTATGCCAGATCCCAACATTTGGCTTTTTTCTACTTCGGTGCCATCTCTGATCCAAAAAGTTCCACCACCTCAGATCTTAAAGGGTCTTGGAGCCAAAGCATCAGGTTTAGATCTGGAGGATCAGGCTGAACTCCAAGTTTTTCAGAGCTGGCTGTTCCCCTCAGAGCCTTGGCTTTGAATATCATGCTGCCAGCATCAGCTGAAGACAAGCTGAGTGAATTCCAGGGTTTGTTTGAGGTGGTTGCTTTGGCTCCCTGGATGGATTTTATCTCCTTCGGCTTCCGCTTTCAAGGCTGTTGAGAGAATACTCTCCCTGTATGATGAGCCGACTTCTCTTTTTTGTATGGTTCCACACCACTCCCCCAAAGACTACCCCTTGTCCTGATCCTTTTCATCCCATTATGTTGGGTCTTTCAAGTCTTGAGACAGTCCACATAGAGGACTAGCAGATGTCTTCCCAAGTCCTCTCCAGAACATCCCACCAGGGAAGCTTCTTGGAAGCATATTTGTAAGAGAAGACACATAGACTGGCCCCTGAACACTCACAGAGGACACTGTCCTCGATGATGGGGAGGAGCCCCCCAGATCCCCCCTTGAAGTCATCTCATTCGGGGAGATTCTTGAGATTATGAGACAGAAAGGTGGGTGGTCCACTGAAGCCCCCTCCCAGAAGTAGTCAAGTGTACCTTGAGGCCTTCGGTTCCAGGCCATCTACATCCTGGATGATTCTTCCTGCCAGTGAGATGGCAGAGCTCATCTCTAAGTGGTCATAGAAGAAGATGGATGTGTCTGAACTAATTCCCCCCCAAACAAGGCGAGTATTTAGTTTCACCAAGGGATCACCAACACTGGAGTAAGGAGTCGGACTTAGATTCCATGGTAGTGGCAGCTGTCATCGAGAAGGAGCTAGTGGAAGAAAGCTCTTCTATCCATCCCCTAAAAGGGAGTTCAGGGAATTAGACAGATTTGAGAAGTGGGCACATGCTTCATCTACCTTCGGTCTAAGTGTACTGAATTACTTGGCACACGTCACTAGTTTTCAAAGGGACCTGACTAGAGAAATTTCCAAATCCCCCTCTGGATCTTTATCTGCAGAGGGCAAGAAAACCTTGGATTATCAGTTAGCTACTCTAAAGTTCCTCTGAAATGTGTCAGTGAACTTGATTTCTAATGCGACTGAGGGCACTTTGAGAGCCACAGGTACAGACATTACCATAAGGAGACATGTCTGGATGTGCTAGTATGACTTCAGCCCACTGGTAATATTTCATCCACATCCAATACTTATGTGCAACATTTTGAGTCCTATAGTGCCTCCCCCCCATGGGCAGAGATCACCATCAACAGAGCTTACTAGGCAAATAGGGAACTGTAATAGACTGCTATGACTTTCTTCCTTAACCCCCACATACGACACACATGTCAATGTACAATTTAGACTTGACAGTCTATCTACCACATATTTTTGTGCTTCCTATCATTAAGCAAATTCAGGTGATAAATATAACAGAAAAATGCTTGTAAGGTCTATTTTTGCTGGTAAGTGGGTCTTGCTGCTGCTCTGTTTCATATGATTTGGTATTCAATCATACTGTAATGTTATGTTTCAGGGAAAAGGAGGAGCCAAGACATTGATGAACACCATCATGCAACTAAGGAAGATATGCAACCACCCCTTTATGTTCCAGCATATTGAGGTAATAAAATTACGTTTCTTTGTAGGCAGTTCAGCAGAAGTTAATTTAACATGTGCAATAATTAATCAAAAAGGTGTGTTCATTGTCTTTTTAATTTATGTTTGATTTGAATGTGCAGATGCTATGTACAGAAAGTGCAGTAGTGTTCCAATAGTTAGACATCAGCATTGCTTTCAGTATTTTTTGTTCTTGTAATACCTTATGTGCATACTTGCAACAAAACTAGAGGTATTAATGCTTTTCCTTTGAGTTTTAACTGAATAGATTTTTGAAAGCAGACAGCTAAATTAATAGAAGCTTCTCTCCAGCTTTTATTGCACAGGTAATTAAACAAAAGTAGTATTTGTATCACTAAATGTCTTTTATAGGTGCTCACAGATGTTGCTATAGTTTGATGGTTGCTTACAATTAGCATGATTTGTCATAATGTAGTAAGCACATGCAGAATTTTGAAAGTGCTGTCAGTTATTCACAAAATGTATTCACTTCCATTTTTGAGGATGCTTAAAAGAGTCACTGGGCCTTCCTGTGTTTTGATTATTTATTTTAGATGAAGGTGGAGACATGAGTTTGTCTTGTAAGGAGGTACTGATATTTTCTGGACTTAAGTCAGTAGATAATCTTGGAAGCATTATAGCTGATGAAGAACTACTGAGATGTGGTGATTGCTGCTTGAAAATTTTACCATGTTCAGGTAGTGCTTCTCAGCAGGTTTCTTTAAAGAAATCTTTTGGTGGATGAGTGGATCACAAGTTTCTTCACTGACCATCTTGGTATTGCTAGCATGGGCTTACGTAAAACGAGAAGGGTAGCTCACCTTTTGTTCTTTCAGTTTGCCAATTCTGAAGAACTGAAACAACTTTAATCAAACAGTGTTCTGCTTGTTTCTCATCAAAGCATTTTCTGCCAAAAAATAGTTTTTTTTCTGATTTTCTTCCACAATTTTGTGACTGTTCTGTAATTTTTAGGACCGATTAGCATTACTTTTTAGCAGCTGCTGCAAAAGGCCGTTCAAGGAAATGAATGCAGTGCATTTCTTGGCTTTGACGTGAGCAACTACTAGATGTATCTGATTTGTAAGGATTTTACTCAGACTATACTGTTCTGGTGCAGGAAAGCAAACAGAGATTGGCAGGAGGAACTGGCCAAGTAATGCAAGCTCTTTTTTTCTCTGAATATGATGAAAAGGTATCAAGTAGACTGCCATCGGTGAAGTAGTGTTTTGTCGGTGACCTTTCATCAGCTGTAACATGAAGAGTATAAGGAGATCTTTGCCCATATCTTTTCAGCCCCAGACGTGGTTCTCTGCCCTCTCCTTTGGCAGCCATGCATTTGCTGAACAAGATCCACATTTATACATGCAGTACAAATACATACAGTTTCATCACTGCAGCTGATTATAATATCAGTGAGCGTGTCAGTGAGCCACTTAATGCCTCCACTTAACTTTACCTCTGGAGGTTTTTACACTTTTCCATAGCAAAAAAAAAAATACTGATTCCATTGAGTCTTTAGGCTCCTAACTATTCTGGAGCTTCTCTATTAGAGTGGCCAGTGAAAGAGGTGTTTTTTTTTCTGGTTTTTGCCCCCATTGCCTACAAGTAATCTGTCCCTCTGTCAGTTTGGTTCATTTGTTCCCCATCATCACCATAAGGGCTCATTGTGATTGGATGTCATTTGTGAAGTCATCAGGGTGGTTGAGATTTTTACCTTTTTGGGTTCATAATGCCACTCTTCATATCTCCTAACACTCTAGGGTTCAGAATGCAGTTGCACGCCAGCTAGAATGCATCACAAACTTCCCTTGGGTGATGTAACCATGCAAGGTTGCCCTCTTCCTCCTTGAAGCCAGCATCTTCCACATTATATCCAGTCTCCATATGGGATTCTAAAATAGGAATGTGCAACTTGACATGTACCCTCTCTCTCAAAGAATCATGGGCCAGCAAAGCCATGTCAGTTCTTTCTCTCTTCCCTCATGCCAGCTCCAGAAGGACTCTGAGCCACTGTTAGAACTCAGGTTGCCTAGTTCTCAGTTAGAGCTTCAGTTATAGCTCATTGTAAACTACAGGGTATCCACATTTCCCATATTTAGATGACTTTCTTATCTTTGCAGAGTAGTTTCAGAGTGTCAGGAATCTCTGTCTTGTGAGAGAGATTTCTTACACAAGCTGAGATTCCAAGAGAATATTCATAAGTCTTTCTTGATTCCTTCACACATGATTGTGGTCCTGGGATGTCAACTAGACACCTCAGTTCAAAGAGCTTTTCTTTCACAGGAAAACATAAATCTTCATCTGTATCTATACCTTTTTGTATGGTTTCCACTCAAGCTTTGGTCACTGTGAGGGAATATCTCAGGATTTAGTGTGTTTCATGGCTTGTATGATTCTCATGATATCCCTGGCAAGACACCATGTGAGAGAGGTACAGTGGTGTCTGAAATCTCTTTGGTCCTAGCATCAAGACACTTTATCTTTTCAAATTTCAGTGCTCAGGGTTGTCAAAAGGGAAATCTTTTGGCAGAGACAACAGATACTCTGAAATTCAGGTGTCGCCCTCTCCCTCCCTGCTCAAAGGCAGTCACCACAGATGCCTCAGACTTTGCTTATGGAGCACTTTCAGGAGGGATGAAAGTGCAGCGTGTGGGGGACACCAAAGACAGGCACAAGCACATAATTATCAATGAGATGTTTGCCCAGATTAAGGCACTCAACTCTCTGAATCATCTTTGGTCCTTGGGATCTCTTCAAGTTGTTACAGACAATACCACAGTCATATGGTACACCAAGAAGCAGGGGGGATCCAGGTTGTACCCATTTTGCAGACTAGTCATGTTAGCTTGGGCTGTATCTTCATAAAACAGTCCCACTCTTCAGGCATCCTTCATTCCCTCAGAGCAAAACTGTGTGGCAGGCAAGCTGTCCAGGAGAAGGGCAGACTGTCTAGAAAGGAAACTAGGGAGGCTCTTCCAGGATTTGATCCATCTGTGGGGAATTCCTCAAATAGACCTCTTTGCCTCCTCTCTGAACAATCAGCTAGAAAGATTCTGTTCCAGGACACCATGCATGAAGGCCTGGAAGACAGATGTGTTTTCCTTTCCTTGGATAGGAATTATTCTTTATGCTTTTCCACTCTTTCCACTAATATCCAGAGTATTTCTTAAGATTCATTAGGAATCCTGGAAGATCATTGCGGTGACTGTCTTCTGGCCCAGCAACCGCAGTTTTCACTTCTTTTGGAAATGGCTGTGAGCAGTTGCCACAAGCTTCCTCACAGCTAAGATCTACTCATATAAGAGCAGGGTTGTTTGATACAACCTGACTGCCTGGATAATAAGGTCTTAATTGCTTTTAGGCACCTGTTTACTAAGGATGTACAGCAAGTACTAATGAAGGCAAGAATGCCTGCTACTAAAAAAAATCATATATTAGCAAATGGAAAAAAGTTTTTTAGTTGGTGTCATCAACATAACCAGCACCCATGCAAGACTAGTTTTTCTATGGTTTTAAAATATTTGTGTGAGCTACTACCCTATGGCATTTCTTTTTCCTGTATTAAGATTAATTTATCAGCCATTACAGCATGTCTGCTCATGGATCCTCCTGTTTCATTGCAGTCATATAGGAAAATGTTTTTGAAAGGGGTTTTGCACAAGAGGCATCCAAGTAAATTAGTGCCCCCTCCTTGTAATCTTAATTTTGTGTTAGAGAAGCAAGCATGTGCTTCATTTGAAGCAACTAATCTGGTGATTTAAGGTTCTTAACATGGAAGACAGTTTTACTGATTGCTCTGACCTCTGCAAGAAAGGTGCCAGAGTTTGCAAGCTCTTATGGTGAGTCAACCTTGTCTCATTCTCCACAGTGATATGTTTTCTTTGATAACTAATCCTTTTTATGCCTAAAGTGGTATCTGAGTTTACTTTAAGCCAAATTACCCATCTCCCCATTTTCTTTTCTAAATCTAAAAATGAGGAGGAAAAAGGTGCTCCATACCTTGGGTGTCCACAGCCAGCTCGGGTGCTATCATAACAGAGCTAAACCTTTCAGATCTGTTGTTCACTTCTTGTGAAGATAATAAGAAGAGAGAACCTGTGTGAAACATAATATTTCCAAATGGTTGTCTAAGGCTATTACCTTTGTTGTATTCACCATAACAAAGCTATTCCAAGCAGGATCAAAGTCCACTGTACCATAGGTTCATAGGTTGGTACTAGTCTAGCAGCCCTAGGGCCTATACAAGCCTAGCCATAACAATTCCCTGGCTATTTCTTCCCACACTATTTACTTCCCTGGACCCCTGTCTAGCAGGGCGACTGACATTATCCCCGGGGTGAATTTCCTTTCTCCCATCCAATCGTCAAGGTTCCTTTTGAAGAGGACCAAAGAGGCACTCTGCTTGACATGTATGGGTAATCTGTTCCAGAGTCTGGGGAGTCTCTGGTTCAGGAACCTATCCCTCCAGCATGTTTTGTTTATTGTGATGACAAGGTTTAGATCCCTGGAGCGTGTGGCTCTAAGGGATTGGGATTTCTTTAAGTGTAGCATGTCCAACAGCTCTGGGTTTGACATGGCCTTGTATGTTAAGCAAAGATCATCTCTGAGTAGACGATATGCGACAGAGTATAGCTGGAGTTTTTTAAGGCGGTCAGCGTAGGGCATCTGTTTTAGGCCTGTGATTCTTTTAGTGAGGTATTTCTGCGGCCTTTCCAGTTGTTGCAGATGTCTTGAGAGGTACATACCAAACGGGGCATTGTATTCTATAATGGGTCTAATGAGGGATGAGTACAGTAGGACAATGACCTCCTTTTTTCTGGATGAAAAGCCCTTAGTGATGAGGTGTGCCACATAGAAGGATTTCCTGACTGTTGTGGCGATGTGGTTATCGAAGGTGAGACCACTGTCCACCTGTGTCCCTAAGTCTCTTATCAAACATTGGGTGTTTAGTGTACTGCCACCTGTATGGTAATTCACAGATACATGTTTTTCCCAAAGGGGATAACTATACATGTTATGTGATCCTATCTCGCCTACATTCTGAACTGATGGGTTCGGAGCCGATCCCTCGGCTCCAACTCGGCACGCTTATGCTATAGAGCGAGGCCTCTAATTGGCTGAGCTATCTTTATCCCAGGATGCACCACCACTAATCCCCCAGATCTCGTTTGCCGCTATCAAGCTTAGACGTGGTCTCAACATTGGCTGGGCTAAGTACTAGTTATTAGGCTTTTTCCTGTCACAAATTTCCTTTCTTTGAACCCAAAAGCTGTTTTAACAGCTATTGTTGTTATATTAGTGTGTTTGGTGAATTTGTGTTAGTATATTCGTGACTTTTTTAGTCAGGGAAGGTTTCCCGTTTCAGTTAGAGGGGCCTTCCCCTGTTACTTTGCTGCTTGTGTAATTTCTTGGGTCAAGTACCCGTTTAAGTTAGAGGGTCTTGACTCTCTCTCTATCTTTCACTCTTTTTTGTCTGTTTACTGTTAGTGTTTAAAAAAAAAAAAAAAAAAAAAAAAATTTTAATATATATATATATAATTTTTGTTAAAGTTGTATTGAACTGTCTTTAACTAAAAGTTTAGTGTTGTTTTCGCTTATATTGGTTCTTTGGCAAAGCAGTTATGTCGAAAGAACACAAACCCTCCGGATTTAAGAAATGCACAAGGTGTGGTTTTAAAATGTCCATAACGGACGACCACGCCTCGTGCGTCTATTGCTTAGGTGCTAAGCATTTACAAGAGTCGTGTAGTGTGTGCCACGCGTTCTCTTCTAGAGTCCTCCAGGAGAGGAAAAACAAATTAATCCTCAAGGGATTAATCAAGCCTTCCTTCGAGGAGGCTTTATCTTCCTCTCCGTCTCCTTCTAAAAAGAAGAAAGCATCGGCTCCGACCAGTCAGTCGGAACCGACTGCTAAAAAATCCAAGCAGACTTCTCCATCGGCTCCACGGACTTCGGAGCCGAGGTCGGAACGGTCTGCCTCGATGCCTCCAGCCTCGACCCCTCTGGTTTCGGAGCCGAGGTCTGGGGCATCGAGAGGCGGGTCACCCTCATCGGCTCCACTGATATTGGAGCCGATCAGGGTTACCGGCTCAGACTCTTCCCCCTCGGAGACGAAGTCCTTATCGGCACCGAGGGAAATTTCCTTGAAGCCTTCCTCGGAGCCGATAGTTGTTGAGTCCTTTCGGAGCCAGTCCCCGACCCCTTCGGAGCCGATGGAGAAATCGGTTTGGACCCGATCGGTATCCTCTAGGTCATCCAAGATGTCTGATTCGGACATCGACATTGTGCTCCTTCGACTCTTCCAGTCTTTGGTGTTCCAAAAGCTTGTTTCGGCTCCAGCCCATTTGGCTTCGGAGCCGATGGTCCACTCCCTTACTGTGGTTCCTCCTCCAACAGCTTCGGCACCGTTGGAGCCGGTGCTGGTGGAACCTGTGGAGGTGTTAGGGTCGGGCCCGACCCTTGCTCCAACTCTGGCTCTTGGGTCGGAGTTCAGTACACGGACTTCTTCCTTCGGCCTTGGGGGGGAGGCTTCGGGATTGATGCTCTCGGTCCCAAGTCTCCCTCTTGGTGCGTCGGCGGCGGGAGTACCGTCCACTGTCGTGGCCACGGAGGTGGGACCCTCCCAGGATTCTGGTGGTCCCGCCTTCAGGGCTATGAGGAGCGCTTTAGCCAAATCTTCCTTGGCTACCTCCACGGTTTCCCCAGCTACCTCCCTGCATACGGAGACTGGGTTGTTGGCAGTCCCCCTGTCTTTAGACAGTGGAGCCCCCGGGCCTCAGGTTACCCCCGCTGGGGTTTCTCCCCGTCCTGGAGGTCCTTCTGAAGCCTCTTCGGAAGAACCCCCCAGGAAAAGTTCATGCAAGAGGAAGCACGTTGACTCCCCTGATGAGTCTTTGACATCCGACACCGATCTCGATGATGCAGAGGGGTCCCCTAAGTCGTCCTCGGATGATGTCTCCTTTGCAGACATCCTGGAAGCCCTAAAACAGCGAGGCGGCTGGCAGTCCAAACCTCCCTCTGCTGATGAGTCGGTGTTCCTGAAGGCCTTCGGGGCTCAGCCCTCCGCCTCCTGGGTGTCTTCGCCCTTCGACGAGCTCTTGGATTTGATCTGTCGAAGGGCGTGGGAACACCCAGACTCTGTGGAACCGGTGCCTGCTCGTCCGAACAAATTTCTCTCGGCCCCCCTGATAGAGAGTTCCTTACTAAAGGTGTGGCTGTAGATGCTTTGGTGGTGGCATCTGCTACCCAGCAAGATGTAGCAGAGGCTTCTACGTCCGTCCATCCTCCTAATAAGGAGTCTAGGAGCATGGATCGGTATGGAAAGCGCACCCTTAGTTCAGCGGCCTTTACACTGAGGTCCTTGAACTACCTGACGCACTTTACCAGATTTCAGAGGGATCTGATTAAGGAGCTATCCGATACCCTCTTGGGTAACCTGCCTGAGGAGCTGGCCCAGACGGTTGGCTCTCAGCTGGCTACAATGTCGTCCATTTCGAACTCGTCCATGAGGCTCATTTCGTATGCGGCGAAGGGGCGAGTAGAGCGGCGGGTACAGGCATTGCTCTACGGAGACAAGCCTGGCTCCGCCTGTGTCATTTCGCAGAGGCCTTTAAGTCTTCATTTGCCGACGCCCCCTTTGATGGGTCCTCCCTGTTTGGACCCAAGGTAAAAGACACACTAACCCGCTGTGAACAGGAGGGTAAGACTCTGACTGCCGTAGGGGCACGATTTTCCACTCCCTTTCGGCCTTATCCCAAGGCTAAAAGAGGAGGGAAAATGTGGTTCCGTAGATCTCAGAAGCCTTACCCCTCTCAGCAGGAAGGTTCCCCTTCCAGAGGCAGAGGAGGGGGAAATTCATCCGGAAGACGCCGTCCCAGAGGCGGCAGAGGCCCTCGCAACACTGGAGACCGCGAGTCCTTTCGTGGCTCTTCAGCCTTTCATAGTCCCTGAGGGATTGCCCGGCTGTGCTGCTCCGAGCCAGTCGGGGTCGTTCTCGAAGCACCTGAAGGCCTGGGAAGGGATCACTCAGGACCGATGGGTGCTTCGGATTATCGCCGGAGGTTACTCCATCCCATTCTCTCACTCCATCCCTCAGTCCAAAAAAATCCCGGACCCGCCACCCAGTCAACGGGATACCGCAGCCTCAGAAGTTTCAAAGCTGCTGCAAAAAGGAGTCATCCAACCGGTCCCCGTAGACCAGATCGGATTAGGGACTTACTCAAAATTCTTTTTGGTGCCAAAAAAGACCGGGGACTTGAGGCCCATTTTGGACCTCAGCATCCTAAACCGTTCAGTCAGAAAGTCCAAGTTCGAATGGTCACTCTACAAACCATTCTCCCATTGCTGGAGAAAGGTGTTTGGATGTGCTCCATAGATCTCAAGGACGCTTATTATCATATCATGGTACATCAAGCGTCCAGGAGACATCTGCGCTTCAGCCTAGGAGGCAGTCATTTTCAGTTCCGTGCGCTGCCCTTTGGTCTCACCACAGCCCCTAGGGTGTTGACCAAGTGCTTGGCAGTAGTGACTGCTCACCTGAGACGTCTAGGATTCCAGGTGTTTCCGTATCTAGACGACTGGCTCCTAACTGCCACCTCCAAGCATCTACTTCTGCGGAGCCTACAAGCCACTATCTTACTGGGCAATTCCCTTGGAATCACCTTCAATTGGCCAAAGTCTGTGTTGCGGCCATCTCAACGAATAAGATTCATAGGGGTAGAGATAGACTCAAACCAAATGCGGGTCTATCTACCTTCGGACAGAATTCACACCATACAAAATCAAGTTCGAGCCTTACTTCCCAGGTCCAAAGCCCCAGCCAGAATGGTCCTGCAGCTATTGGGATCCATGTCTGCCACGGTTCTTCTAGTCCCCTTGGCACGTTTGCACATGAGAATCCTCCAGTGGCTTCTTTCAGCTCAGTGGTCCTTTCAGGAACTCCCTCTCAGTCACCTCATATGGATCACGGAATCTTGCAAACGGGACCTTCGCTGGTGGCTAGTGCCCTCCAATTTGGATCAGGGACGACCCTTTGTTCTTCCTCCTCCGGCGGCCACTTTGACCACGGACGCCTCCCAGATGGGGGGGGGGGGGCATTCCCTGGGCAGGTCAGTCCAAGGCAAATGGCACCCGGAAGAGACTCTTCTTCATATCAACATCCTAGAAATGAGGGCAGTACTCCTGTCCCTTCAAGCTCTTCACGATTATCTCCCTCAGGGCGTAATCGCTGTTCACTCAGACAACATGTCAGTTGTCTGGTACCTGAACAAACAGGGAGGGACCAGATCCTATCCTCTTTGCAGAGAAGCCATGAGAGTTTGGGAATGGGCAGTCTCGACCAAACGCTTCCTAGTGGCTACTCACATACCGGGCAAGTCCAATGTCATAGCCGACAGATTGAGCAGAACCATCCTCTCTCCTCACGAATGGTCTCTGAATATGACAGTGGCAAGTCAGATTTTCAGCGAATGGGGGAGTTCCATGTTGCGACCTCTTCGCGGCTCCTCTGAATGCGAAGTGCAAAGAATTCTTCTCCCTAATCCCGGCTCCGGGGAAGAGCCCCATGGGCGCATTAGTCCATCCTTGGCCCACCGGCTTGCTTTGTGCCTTCCCTCCAGTTCCTCTCCTCCCTAGGGTGATTCAAAAGGCATCTCTCTTGGGGAGCAAAATGATCTTGATTGCTCCTTACTGGCCTCATCAAGTGTGGTTCCCCTATCTTCGGAAACATGCCCTGGAAGGTCCATGGTTTCTGGATCAGATACCAGACCTACTGGTTCATCAGTCGGGACTGTTCCACCAGTCCCTACACACCTTAAAATTGACGGCTTGGCTCTTCCTCTTCCGACGATAGTCAGGAGTCATACATTGGATCCAGATGTTGTACACATATTATCTTCGGCCCATAAGTCTGCGACAAAGAAACTGTATTCTAGCAAATGGAAAAGGTTTGCTATTTGGGCTCAACTCCGGGGCCTGGACCCCATTTCTATTCCCGTGGCAGAAGTACTAAAATTTCTGACCTCTCTTTTCAATCAAGGCTCTTCAGTTTCTACCATCAAAGAACAATTGGCAGCAATTTCTAATTTTCACGAATCCATAGACCCACCTTTAATGAGCAACAGATTGTGTAAGACCTTCTTGAAAGGTGCTGCTCTATTAAGACCTCCGATTTCTCATCCTGCACCTTCATGGGATCTCGATATAGTATTACGCGCCTTGACTTCTTCCCCTTTGAACCAGCAGCCACATGTGATCTAAAGTTTCTATCATGGAAGACAGCCTTTCTGGTGGCGATTACTTCTGCCAGAAGAGTTTCAGAGCTTCAAGCTTTGTCAGTGAAACCTCCGTACTTGGTTTTTCATAAAGACAGAGTATCCCTCAGACCAAATCCTTCCTTTGTTCCTAAAGTTTGTTCTACTTTCTGCTTACAACAATCGTTAGAGCTTCCAGTTTTTTTCCCAAAATACTCTTAACAAAGTGGAGTTCATATTCCACACACTAGGTGTCCACAGACAGTTACGTTTTTATTTAGACAGGACCAAACAAACAAGGAAAACAGATCAGTTGTTTGTATCCTTTGCAAATAACAGATTGGGCAACGCTGTCACAAAGGTCACTATTGCCAAATGGATCAGGGACTGTATTACTCAAGCATATATTTATTCTAACAAAGAGCTTACCACCTCTGTCAAGGCTCATTCTACAAGGGCTATGTCTACTTCGGTAGCATTTCATTCTAAGCTTGCTATTAGTGACATTTGTGCTGCGGCTACATGGTCTTCCCCGCACACCTTCATTTCCCACTAAAAATTAGATGTGGCATCTAGAGGACGAGCTTCATTTGGTTCCACAGTGCTCAGGAGTGTTTTCCAATGAGCCACCCGGGATTTAGGTGCTAGGACGCTGTCCCATCAGTTCAGAATGTAGGCGAGATAGGATCACATAACATCTTTTAGTTATGTACTCACCATAACTTCAGATGTTTGGGATCCATCTCGCCTACATTCCCGATAACCCACCCTCCTTCCCCCTTCCTTGGAGATCAGAGGATATCAGAAGGTCCGAATCCTGTTGTTTCATCTTGAAACATCTAACAATGTTATATAACCAAGTTGTGCATGTGTGCATGAATGCAGACAAACAAGATCTGGGGGATTAGTGGTGGTGCATCCTGGGATAAAGATAGCTCAGCCAATTAGAGGCCTCGCTCTATAGCATAAGCGTGCCGAGTCGGAGCCGAGGGATCGGCTCCGAACCCATCAGTTCAGAATGTAGGCGAGATGGATCCCAAACATCTGAAGTTATGGTGAGTACATAACTAAAAGATTTCTTGGCATTGACCTTGAGCCCATGGCTCTGGCACCAAGCATCTGTTTCTGTAAGGCCCTTTTGTAGAGTATCCACATCATTTGGGGATTCAATAATGGCTCCCAGTTTGCAGTCATCTGCAAACTTTGTTATCCAGAGTCCCTTAGTGTTGGCCTGTACTTCAGAGAAGTAGATGCCAAACAAGAGCGGTCCCAGGACTGAACCCTGAGGTACTCCACTTGTCACTTGTCTGGAGCTGGATTTGGAGTCAGCTACTTTTACAGTGTGGGTTCTATCAATAAGCCAGTTAGCAACCCATTGGGTGACGTAGGAATTAATGCCCAGCTTAGTACGTTTATCTATGATTCCAGAGTGGGGGATGGTGTCAAAGGCCTTGGCAAGGTCTAGATAGGCTGTGTGGACCACCTTACCCTTGTCCATGGCTCTGGAGACTGATTTGAAGAAGTCAATCAAGTTCAGGAGACAAGATCGGCCCTTCACGAACCCAAACTGGGTGGGGTCCAGTGTTTGAAGGTTGCCAATGTCTTTGTTTATAAGTTCCATGATAATACGTTCCATGGCCTTGCAGATAAGGCTTGTCAGACTGATGGGACGGTAGTTTCCGGGATCCAAGGTGGATCCCCCCTTGTGGAGTGGGATAACTGTAGCTGTGCGCCACTCAGTGGGCACGAAACCTGAGGTGAGGCTATGATTAAACATGACACTTAGGTGAGGTGCTAGTTCATATTGTAATTCATGTAGTACACAACCCGGGATGTCATCTGGTCCCATGGATGCTGTATTCTTAGCTTTGGAGAGTGCGTTTTTTACCTGTGTGGCCGTTATTACTGGAATTTGGCAATCTTCCGGTATTGAGATGGGCCATTTAGGGGGTGAGAGGGGGGTGAAGTTGGCACTGAATCGATCTGCCAGGATATTGGCAATATCCTTGGGATCACTATATTTAATGCCATTATTTTTTAGCTCAGAGCAGATCTGAGCATTGCCATTTAGATTCTTGACATAGTTATAGAATGCCTTGCTGTTGTCTTTGGAATCTTTGGCAGTTTTATTTTCGTAACTAGCTTTGGAGGATTTTATGAGGGATCTCTGTTTCTTACTGAGGCTGGTAAGGAAGTTTTTTGCATCCTGGGATTTTCCTCTTTTCTGCAACAATTTCTTCCTTTTGTTGTAAAGTTTGTTTATGGCAGGGGACTACCAGATTGGCTTCTTTTTTTGGATGAGAGCATCTTGGTTCTATTTGGGATGGCACGATTTATGCATGAGTGGATGTGCTCGTACAGTGCCTTAGTGTAGGATTCAGCAGTTGAACTTTCAGCTCCCGTCTGCATGGGTGTCATGAAGTTTGTCACTTCTGACTTGAGTAGCACGAAGTTGGCTTTGGAGAAGTTTTTATGGAGGTTTACTTACTGGGGGGTGGGGGTGGGATGTGGATGTTAAGGGTGATTAGCTTATGGTCAGATGTGACTAACGAGGGGGTGACCATAGGTGTGGAGCATCGATTTCCCATGTTGGTAATGACCAGGTCTAGGATATTGGAGCCTCTGGTGGGACTATGGATTAGTTGATCCAGGGCGTTGGAATTTATGAATTCCAAGAACCGTTGGGCAAAGGTGTTGGTACATCAGTAGCTTTCCCAGTTAATGGCAGGGTAGTTAAAATCACCCAGTATTAGGGTGTTTGGTTCTATCTTAATATTTTCCAGTATGTTTGGAAAGATGTATTGAGAATCTTGGGGTATGGTGGGGATCTGTAGCAAGCTAAAATTTGGATTGCAGTCTTACCTAGTGTTAGTTGCACCTGGAGAATTTCAGACGCATTGTGTTGGGCAACTAGCCTGGTGGTGTGAATATCCTTGGTGAATATTGACACTCCTCCACCTTTAGTGTTTCGGTCCTGCTTTGGTGGCCAAAAAGTGTGGTAAGAGTTGTAGCCTGGTATTGCACGGGTGCTCTCTGGAGCCTTGAACCAGGTCTCAGTTACTGCACAGATATCGATGTTCTCCATTTTTAGGAGTGCCTCGAGATAGTGCATTTTGAGGTTTAGACTTCTAGCATTGAGTAGCATTACCTTCAGATTTTGCATGCTTGTACCTGTTACGGTGGTGGTTTTGTTCTTTGAACTTTGCCTAAAAAAGGCACTATAGGGGTGGCAAGAGCCTTAGCCAGTAACCTGAATCCCAGAGACGACAGGTGCAGACCATCTCTGGCAAAGCATCGTGGTCTGTCAATCATGTCATCCCAGGCAGACAGATACTGGATCCCCCTTGAATGACACCAGAAGCTTAGCCAAGTGTTGAAGTCAATCATTTTGTCCTTATATTGTGGTATAATTCTGGGCGAAGGCAGGATGCTACTCAGGGCTAGGGTCATACCTCCCTGGGCCACATGATCCGAGAGCTCTTCCATGTCTCTTTTCGTGTAGTCCAGGGAGGTACGTCTCAAGTCATTCACTCCAACATGGACAATGACAGAGTCATATTTGTACTTGTTGTGGAGTGACTTGAGTGCATGCGTTATGTGGCGGATCCTGGCACCAGAGCCTTGATTTCCCTCTGTATCTTTTTGAAAAGGATTGGAGTCTGGAAGCTGCTACCCGGCCCTCTGTACATACTTTTACAAAGTACTATAAGTTTGCTTCATTCTCTAGATCCAGGTCAGGCTTTGCTGGGACTATTCTCCAGGGGTTCCTGGACACTTCTCCTTCTACCTTCCAAATGTAGTAAGCTAGGGGAATCTACATATATAGCTAAGGTTACTGCAGCAGTGATCAATAAGATGAACTTAGAACAGTTGTTTAAGTACATTCACAATAGCAATAGATGTTCAAGTGATCACTGCTGCAGTAGCCACTTTCTCCCTCCATCCCCCTTGCTTTTTGGTGTGTTTATTATGCCAGGGTGTGGACATTTATTTTTGTTGTTCCTGGTATTGTCCTTTCAGGACATATTCTCTTTCTGTCTGTTGGCAGGAAAGCTGTGAAGAGTTTGGTACTCACTTGTGTTTTAGTCAGCTCATCTCAAGCTGACTGACAGTTTGGGCTCATGGAATGTGCACTGTAGCTTTGGAAGCTAGCTGGTTGTTGTCCTTGTAGTGTCTACCGCATATAACTAGGACTACTGCAGCAGTGATCATTCAAACATCTACTGTAATGGCAAATTTACTTACACAACTGTACTTTCATACCTCTCCAGATTTCTGTGTCATTTATTTAATAAGGCTGTAGATTAGCTTGAGCAACTCCATGAGTCTGTGCTGAAGGAGGAATTTCTGATGATTTTTTTCTTTTTGGCTTCCAAAACTTGGTCGTCATGTGGCCCACTTTGTATTTACTCTGGTTAGGGTTATAGTCTCGGGTGTATGGATTTCAAGAGGATAGTGTGACAAACTGTTTCCTTTAAGGAGGAACTTAAAGCAAGATCATGGATGCCCATATAGTGGAAGAAGTGTTCTTCAGCAAGCCCACCCAAGAAATGGTCACTGTCCTACTGAAGAAGAAGCAAACTGTCAGCTTTGTGAATAATTATTTGCCCCCTCCCACACACCTCTTCCTCATCCTCTTTTAAACCTTGCAAACTCTGAAAGGGAAGAGACCTCTTCACTATCTGAGAAAGGTATCGAAGTGGCATGCAGACCCCCCCCCACCCCACCCTCCTTCTCTTCTTGCAGAGTCACCCAAAAGTATAACCCCCCCCACACACACACACACACACATACTGGATGCACACTGCAGTCCTCATTCTAGTTTGGGATGGCTAGTGTGAAAAGAAGTAGTTTGAGTTCTCCCTATGTTGCGGAACCATTACAGTGAACCAGTGGACTGTAGGTTTGATCAGTGGACAGTCTTTATCACATCTTGGATATCTACAGTCCTTCTGAAGAAAGCACTTTGTTGATTAGTCCTTTTCAGTGAAAATCTTTGGGGATGGGTCCATCATTTACTCTCATAGAGTTGTGAAGAATATCTCATTCTGCAAACAGTGGCAGGATTTTACTACTACCTCCTTCTGTTCACTAAAGGAGTTGACATGTTTTGTCATATTCTGGACCTTGGTAATGTCATGTGGCAAAGGATGGCCAAGATTTTATTCCATTCTACACCCAGTGACATCATGTGGCACACCTGATAGTTTATGTTTCGGGTGTTCATTCTACTCATGCTTATGCCCTTGCTTCTACAGAACATGTAGACAGTATCATTAGATATGATGAAAACACTCTTTGGTAGCCCCATCATCTGGAGTCCACATGAGACCTCTGTGTTTTGGGCTTCACTGGCACCCCTTTAGTATAAAATGTTGCTATCTAGTCTTTTTCCATGGTCCAGTCTTCACTAGGTTGTTGACAGTGGTGGCTAAATCCTGGCAGATGAAGGATCTGCATGTGTTCTTCAGTCTAAATTTTTGTCTTATCTTTTATTTCTGGAAATATTTTAACTTCTTCCTGTATGTTGAAGTAATTTTTTTTAATAAAATTGCTGAATTAATCCAGTTTGGATAGTATGACGACACATATTTACTGAAATGTTTGCCTTGGACTTATTGAATATGGTATATATAGATGTTCATCGTGTTTCACTGTTGCAGTCATCATCTGTGGGTTATCCCTGCTGTGGTAGCCCTCTGTTGGCCCAAATACCAGAGTCACTGTTTTTGTGCACCAGCTGCCGTCACCTGTAGTCTGAAGTCAGGTCATTACATCAGTCTTTCTTGCCGTGGGGCTTGTAGCAGAAACAGTTCGCACAAGTGCCAGTCGGTTGCTACCAGAAGTTAAATTTCAGCAGAAAACGTCTAAAGCTAAGTGCCAGTTGGGGACCTTTTTTTCTTGCTCTAACCGATGTCTGAAAAAGTTAACAATTATCTTGCCTGTGGAAAGCAGATCCCACACTGAGACTTTCATTCCTACTGCATCAATTGTTTAGGGCCAGACCACGACATCCCTCATTGCTGGTTCTGTGCCCTCTTCATTGTGGAGAACTATTCTCCATAGAGCTCTTTTTGTAGACCGTTATTTTCGTGTTCCATCTTAGAATTCCAATATGGCGTCCATCAGCCAACAATCCGTTGACATTCCGAAAAAACGTAGAGATAAAGATAGAGACAGACCACTCAAGGCTAAGTCTTCCGACGACGCTACTGCTAAGCAAGTCATCAGTTCTCCGGAATTCAGTGAGGTGCTTTTGCAGCCCCTGATTCCCGACTCGCTTTCTATGCCGGCCTCTGCTGATACCCTTTTGGAGACCGGTATGCCACAGAAATCCACTTTGTCTTCTGAGCCTTTGGCTGTCTCTGCCTCGGTTGGGTCCGGAGCCGCAACGCAGGCACCGGCTTCCGAGGAGGCCTTTCGCACTACCGATTCTAGACTAAAAACGTCTTCACATCCGACTACCGCTTCTCAAAGACCGATTGATTTGTCTCAGGCCTAGAATCCAGGCCGCTCCTAGGAAATCTGCTTCTAGCCACCATCTTGCTACTGCTCCCCCACCCCAAGCTCAGATGCTTAAAATGGTGGAGGATCTCATCTCCCTGATCTGAAGTACTCAGGCCCCCACTCCAAAAAGGAAAAGACATCCTTCTCCAGACATTATGACAGACCAAGAGTCTGAGGAATCTGATTATTCTGCTTTTGAAGAGGAACAACATCCATTAATTGTTTGAGGATTCAGATGCAGAGGAATCCATCCCTCCTGCCTCCCCTCCAGAGGATCTCTCCTTTGGGGAAACCCTTCACTCCCTCAAGGAACATTTTCAATGGGAATCTCAAGACTTCCCACAGTCAAAGAAACGACTGAGAGGATTTCTGGACCTGCCCCAGCACAGACCCTCTGGCCATCTCACCTATTTTGGAAGTGGTGGATGATGTTTTCCATGAATCCAGCTCAGCCCCTGATGCCCTACCTCCTGCTCCAACTACAGAGTACCAGATTATCACAAATACCTGTACAGGAATCCAGCTGCAGACCTTGAGGTCATTACACAGGTACCCAAAGGAGCTAAGACTAGTTCTTCCCAGAATCCTCTTCCTTCTGACAAAGACTCCAGACCTCTGGACACATGGGGTAAGAAAGTGTACACATCTGCAACCTTAGCTATCAGAGCACTCAGTTGTCAGTTCCATATGTTCAGACTATTCTGACCTCTTAATTCTTCCAAACTCATTTCTTGCCAGTCACTACCTGCTATAGTACTCCATCCTCTGTGATGCTATTTACCTACAATTGAAAGATCCCCCACCACAATTTAAAAAAAAATTGTATTTCCAACTGAATGTTACTTATTGAATAATTTTCTTGGAATGTACATCTTTTTCTTTTCTGTATTATGTAACATTTACTTGAAAAATGGATATGTATATACATGATATGTATTTGTACTTGGCTATACTATGTACTACTGTGGATCTTATAACTTCCTTCCTATGTACTTGTATTTTTTTCTGGAGCTTTTCTCCTCAGGAATCCATTGAAAACAGGCTCCTTTGTAGCCCAATGGATTATCCTGGAAAACAAATTGCAAATAAATAAATAAATATGTTAAAATATCAACAACACACTTTGGAACAATTAAAATAAAAGATTGCTACCTCTCCGGACAGTGCCAACTCTGGATCTGGCAGAATTACTACACTCTGCTTGTCAAGTGGCCAAATACTCATTACAATGTGGATATGATTCCCTAGAAGCCTCTAGCAGGGCAGCAGTGACAGGATCTGTTATTAGAAGACATGCATGGCTGAAGGAACAACTGCTTCCTGATCATGTCAAGTCTAAACTTATTAATGCACCTCTAGATAAGGAATGCCTGTTTGGGGAAAAAGCAGAAGAGGTGCTTAAAAAGACGGAAGACAAAGCAAAATCTATGCAAACAGTAAAAGATTTCTTTCAAGTTCAACCTCCCAGATTCAGCAGGAACTTTCCCTCTAAGCACTATGCCTTCCCTGCACGTAGCAGACAGGGCCAAGGTAAGCCCCGCAGGGACAGGCCATCCAGGCCCCTATCCCAGGGCCAGCAACAAAGCAAACAATGGACCACTTCCGTCTCTAAGGCAGGGAGTTCTAAGCCAAGCTTCTATGGCAAGCACTCACAATGACTCTCCCTCCCCCCTCTGCCCTCCTTTCAGTCATCAAAAACTATGAGGAAGGCTCACCCTCTTCAAGGACAATTGGGACTGTATAACCAAGGGCCAATAGGTCTTAAAAAAATCATTTCTCAGGGATTCAGATTCTCCTTCAGCGAACTCCTTAGTTCAAGAGGGTACCCAGACCTCCCCCCAAACCAGTGGGCAGAGGCATTGAAAACGGTCCAAACTCTTATATCCCGGGGGCAGTAGAACCTGTCCCTCCAGATCAAACAGGAAAAGGTTTTTACTCTAGACTATTCCTTGTTCCCGGAAAAGAGAGCACTTGGCACCCTATTTTGGATCTATCCAAACTAAACACCTCCTTGGTGGTCCCCAGATTCAAAATGATAACCTTGCAGCAGCTCCTGCCTATGCTCACACAAAATGCCTGGCTTGTGACACTCGACCTAAAAGATACCTACCTCCACATCCCTATCAGGGAATCATGCAGAAAATTCCTGCACTTCAGAGCAGGCTGTCAACACTTTCAGTTCTCTGCACTGCCCTTTGGCTTATCTATTGCTCCCAGAGTATTCCCCAAATGCTTGGCACCGGATATAGCATTCTGCAGACAGAGACATATGCAGATTTACCCTTATCTGGATGACTGCCTCATTCAGGCAGACTGCAAAGAAAAGTTGCTCCAGGACCTTCTCTTTGTCAAATCACTCCTAACGTCCCTAGGGTTCACCATCAACGAGAAAAAGTCAAAACAAAACTCCACCAGGAAAATTGTGTGCTAGACACAGCAACCAAAATGGCCTTCCTATCCCCAGAAAAGCAGAGCTTTCTGCCTATCTGTTTCACCCAGCTGGCTTCCAGAAGTCACCTCACTGAGAGGAAGTTCCTTCCGGCCAGACCATCACCACCGATGCCTCAGACATTGCTTGGGGCGCTCACCTAGCATGCAGGTGTACCCAAGGCCTATGGAATGCCCAGCAACTTCACTTGCACATCAGCCTGAAAGAAATAATGGCAGTGCAAAAGGCTCTGACTTCCTTCCAATCCCATCTCAGGCCAGGGGTCCTACTTATAAAAACAGACAACACCACAGTAATGTGGTACATCAACAAGCAGGGGAGCACCCAATCTTACCCCCTGTGCAGGTTAGCCATGAGTCTCTGGCTTAGCCACCTCCATGGGGCTACACCTAATTGCCCAATACTTACCAAGGATCAACAACACACTGGCTGACCACCTAAGCAGAAACTTACTGGACCCCCACAAATGGCAGCTCCACTGAGAAATCTTTCTGCAAATCACCCAGGAGTGGGGAACCCCAGAAGTGGACCTTTTTGCCTAGCACCTCAGCCACCAACTGCACAAGTTCTGTACCAGGGAATATTACCTCCTAGCATGGAAGGTGGATGCCTTGACCTTCACCTGGAGCTTCCTCTTTGTGTATGCATACCCTCCTCTGCCCCTTATTCCCAAGGTTCTGATCAAAATAAGAGAGGAGAGACCAAAAGCCATCCTCATTGCTCCAGATTGGCTCAGACAGCATTGATATCCATTATTATGCAGTCTGACCTTACAGCCCCCAAAGCTGCTTCCCCTGATGTCAGACATCTTGACCGGGGGGGTGGGGGGGGTACTGCACCCAGACCTACACTCAAGCTTTCAACATGGCTTATACACTAAAAACTAACAAGGAGTCCTTGTTAAGCAAACAGGTCCTGGACATCATCACAGAGGCCAGAAGGCCCAGCACAAGAAAATCATATCCAGGGAAATGGAAAAGATTCTGCTCCTGGAAACAATCAAAAGGGGGAAGTACCTCCAAACCTTCCATCCCTCTCATCCTGGATTACCTAGCAGAGTTGCTCAATAGTGGCCTCTCTTTCTCCTCTGCTAAAATCCATGCCTCGGCCATCTCTGCCCATTATGATTCAGACCCACCCCTCTTCTCTCACCCTTTGATTAAGCAATTCCTCAGAGGGGCTTCTAGTATCTGGCCTTCCAGAAGGCCATCAATGCCACCCTGGGACCTGAATTATGTGTTAGAGGACCTAACCTTACCTCCTTTTGAACCTGACGCTTCTACAGAATTGAAATAGCTCTTTTGGAAGACTGCCTTCCTACTAGCTATCACCTCAGCCAGAAGGGTCTTGGAACTTCAAGCTCTCATGGCTGCCGAGCCCTTCATAATTTTCCATGCAGACAGAGTCTCCCTGAAGACTAACTCCTCCTTTATGCCCATGGTGGTATCTGATGTGACCCTTAACCAGGCCATACACCTTCTTTCCCAACCCACAAAACAAGGGGGAAAGAATTCTACACTCAGTAGATGTGCATAGACAACTCAAATACTATCTGGACCGTACTAAGCCATTCAGAAAAACAGACCAGCTTCTTGTAAGCTTTGCCCTAGGGGCAGAGGAGAAGCCCATCTCCAAACAAACCATTTCCAAATGGCTTTCACACTGTATCCATTTTTGCTACAGATTACATGGGAAACCTATCCCTAAGTCTATCCCTACCCACTCCAGCAGGGCAACCTCCCATTTCCACTGCCTTCCTCAGAGGAGTACCTACCAGGGACATCTTGAAGCGGTCACCTGGACCTCTGTCCATACCTTTACAAAGCATTACCACCTACCTCTCTTTTCTAAGTCTAGGGCAGGGTTTGCCTCTGCAATTCTGCATGGCCTCCTGGCCCATACCTAGGACTCAACCTATCCTTCCACCCTTTTCCTCAGCTTTGGGAATCCTTCCACAGATGATGACTGCAACAGTGAAACACAATGAACATAGTACAGTTATGTACACTTACCATAAATGTAGATGTTCGAGTGTATTCACTGTTGCAGTCTTGGTTTCCCTCCATCCCCCATTTAACATCTTCCCCTAGCGGGACACGAGCTTCCCAAGGTGGCTTTTAACCACCAGGACCACTTCTTTCTTTTCCCTTGTGCTTCTGATGGGTTAGGGCAAGAAAAACTGATGTAATGACGTTGGCTGCCTGACGTCAGATTACAGGCGACAGCAGCCTGCCCACAAAAAAAATTGGCTCTGGTATTCGGGCCGACCAAGGGCTACCACAGCAGGGATAACCAACAGGTGATGACTGCAGCAGTGAATACACTTGAACACCTACATTTATGGTAAGTGTACACAACTGTACTTTACTTTGCATACTTCATTTATAAGTTATTCTTTTTATATTTACACATGTCATTCCAGAATGGCTGAGAATCATGATACTTATTGAGTAATTTGTAATGACGTTACAGTTCTATATACTTTTAAAGTATTCCTGAAGCTTCTGTTAATTTAACTGTATGCTCTGGGAAAACTACAAGTAATATATTTCAGATCATTTTGGTTTTCCTATTAAGATTTTTATTTTTTTTCCTCTCTGACTATACTCTTAATTTTTTTTTTTACCATTTTTATATGGATGGTTATTTCACACTTAGCATTTCAAAGAATATTTGCAGGCTTAAGTATGTTTTCACAGTCATTTTCTTCATGGATACCAGACATTATCTCTTCAATGGTATTGCTGTTACTGTCATCACATAGATATTTCCTTTTAAATATACTTTAGTGATGTTTCTTGTCCCAGATGAAGTTTTATGGTCTTCTAGTTTATGACGTTTTGTGCTTTGTTTAATTACACATAAAAAGGGCTGTTTGTCTGCTGCATCCACACTTGTCTGTCAGGGGATTATGGCCAAAAGAATTGAAAAGGACGCTTTCTATGGGCACCTACAGGAATGCATGGATCATGCTATCCCAAATAAAACCAAGACTCATTCCTCCAAAGGCAGGAGACCTGTCTGGTGGACCCCAGCCATAAATAAGCTATACAACAGAAGGAGGAAGCTACTACATGATAGAGCAAAATCCCAAAAAGGGAAGGCCCCTCTGATCAGTACTAGCAAGAAACTACAATCCCTCATAAAATCATTTAAGGCCAGCTTTGAAAGAAAAATTGCACAAGATGCTAAAGATAATCACAAGGCCTTCTTTAGTTATGTCAGGAACCTGGGTGGCAACTCCCAGATATGCTCTGAGTTAGTTCAAAATGACAAAAAATACACTGAACCCACAGACATTGCCAACATCCTGGCAGACAGGTTCAGTGCAAACTTCTCCCCCCCCCAAAAGAGCAAATGTCTATCCCAACAGAGTGTAGCCTCCCTGACATCACAGATGCACAGGTGAGAGCTGCCCTCTCCAAAGCAAAAAACACATCAGTGGGACCGGACGGTGTCCCGGGCTGCGTCTTACACGAACTCCAAGAAGAACTAAACCCTCACATAATGTCACTGTTCAATCTCAGCCTTACTACAGGATATGTACCCAAGGAATGGCGTACAGCAACAGTGGTCCCACTCTACAAAGGTGGTGCCACAACGGACCCTAGAAACTATCGCCCTATAAGCCTGACTAGCCTGGTCTGCAAAGCTATGGAGCGTATCATCATGAAACTCATAAACAAAGACATTGGGAACCTCCAAACACTGGATCCTACCCAATTCGGCTTTGTTAAGGGCAGATCTTGCCTCTTGAACCTGGTCAACTTCTTTGAAACAGTCACCAAGACCATAGATGAAGGGAAGGTAGTCCACACAGCCTACCTGGATCTCGCAAAAGCCTTCGAGACAATACCCCACTCGGGCATCATAAATAAGCTCACCAGCTTAAATATCAACGCCTATGTCACAAGATGTGTTGCAAACTGGCTCAGGGATAGAACCCACATGGTCAGAATTGCAGGTGCCATGTCAGACTCTAAGCCAGTTACAAGTGGCATCCCACAAGGCTCAGTCCTGGGACCTCTCTTGTTCGGTATATATTTCTCTGAGGTACAGGCTAACATGGGAGGACTATGGCTGACCAAGTTCGCAGATGACTGCAAACTGGGTGCCATAATCGACTCGCCGACTGACACAAGCATCCTCCAAAAGGGTCTCACAGAGATGGATAACTGGTGCCAGAGCCATGGCCTAAAGCTAAATGCCAAAAAGTGCATAGTCATCCCCTTTGGGAAAAACAAAGTGCCACAAATTACCACATAGGTGGTAATCCATTGGCACGGAAGAAGTAATTAGGGATTTGGGGACCCAAGTAGATAGCAATATCTCCTTTGACAATCACATTGCCAAAGTGGTTAGAAAGACCTTCTATATAGCCCACCTTATCACGAAAGGGTTCACATCTAGATCAAGAGAGGTTATTGTGCCCCTCTACTTATCACTCATCAGGCCCATAATTGAATACAATGTCCCATTTGGGATGTACCTTACCCGACACCTGCAGCAACTGGAAAGACCCCAAAAGTACCTGACCAAGAGGATCAAGGGACTCTGATGCCCTACGCAGTTAGGCTAAAGAAACTCCAGCTCTACTCAGTTGCTTACCGCCTACTCAGAGGCGATCTGTGCCTGACATATAAAGCCATGTCCAACCCAGAATTAATGGACATGCTCCACCTCAGGAAATCCAAATCCCTTAGAGCTACATGCTCCAGGGACTTAAACCTCAGCACAGAAATAAATAGGACATGCTGGAGGGACAGATTCATATCCCAGAGGCTCCCCTCACTCTGGAACAAAATCCCAATCTATGTTAGGCAGAGTCCCTCAATAACCCTTTTCAAGAGAAATCTTGACGAGTGGATAGGAGATCGTAGGTTTACCCCTGGGATCTCTTCTATGTCCCTACTAGACAGAGGCACAGTAAACTAACCTCAAAAGGGCTATCTTCTGTGACCTACTATACAGAGGCACAGTCAACTAATCTAAAATGGTGGCAAAAGCCAAACACACTCTGGATAGTCTTATAAATGACGTAGGGCAGATAGCCTAGTATCAACCTTTGAACCTATGAACCTATAAAAGAATGTGCATTGATTTTGTATCCAAAATGTACTTACACATATACCTACAGAATAGCATACCAGCACAAACTTTCACTGCTATACTGTTTTTTGTAGTTTCAGCCTGCAGGAGCATCAGGCAAAGGCAGGATAATTCAAAAGTTTTTATTTACTTTTACTTAATTTTAAGATAGGAGATTACTTTTACTTAATTTTAAGCTAGGAGAAAGTTTTTTTTTTTGTGACTCACATGACTTTCAGTCATTTTTTACTAGTAGCATTACTTTTTACTTTTGTGGGAAAAAGTTGTTTAAACTTAAAACTTATTTTTCCTGTGTAAAAGTTGTGTTAAATTACTTCAGGGTGCTAGGGTAAGTGTTTTCACTTTGTTGTTTGCTAGAAAAATTGGGTCTATATTAAATTGTTGAAACGCCATTACAGTGAATGCTGTTTTGCAGACACATGAAGAGCGAAATGCTCAAACAGCAAAAGCTCAGGTCAGCGATTTTTTTTCCTAGGTAAAAAAATTGCTTGGCCTGAGCCGTGACATTGCCCTTTACTCCACTGTAGTGTAATCTCGGAGTTGGTATATTCAGTTGGGGGGGTGGGAGGTGAAGCCCCCCACTTTAAAATCTTTTAACTGGTGTGTTTTTGTTTTGTTGATCTTCCTATTTTTTTCCCTAGGAAAAAAATCGGTGACCTAGGGTTTTGCTGTTTTAGTATTTCAGTTTTATGTGTCGACAATTTAATATAGACCTGCAAACTTGACTTTTTTAACACTTATCCACTGTAGTGCAATCTCGGAGTTGGTATATTCAGTTAGGGGGGGTGTGGGGGGGGGGTGAAGCCCCCCACTTTAAATTGTTTTAACTGGTGTGTTTTTGTTTTGTTGGTCTTCCGATTTCTTTTTCTCTAGGAAAAAAATCGGTGACCTGGGGTTTTGCTGTTTTAGTATTTCGGTTTTTATGTGTCGACAATTTAATATAGACCTGAAAAATCGACTTTTTTAACACTTACATGTTTCACCAACTATTGTTTTTAGGCTTCTTGGGAATAAGGCATCTTTTTCAGCCTTACTATGGAACAGCTTACAGGTTCCTCAGTTCTTCCTTCTTCCAACCACAAAAAGAAAACAAAAAAGAAAAATACTTCCAAACAGTTTTTGTCACTTCAGATGCTGCTACATTTTCTTAGCCACAGATGATTGACTGTGCTGTGGCCACTTCTGGTTACTCAGACCATTCATCTTTTTCTGTGGCTGTTTGTGGTGTAGTCCCCATAGCCAGTCTTGGAGTTAGACACGCCCTATACAACTGTTGATGCATGCTTGGTCGGCAATGGAGAACTGCTGTTGGTCTTGAACGAAGGAGCAGAAAATTAATCTCTGCTTAGTTACACTGGAATGCCTGTCCAGGTGGAGATTTTCCCTGTCAAAACTAGGTGGTCTTCAAAAAATCCTGTGAAAAAGAAGCAAAGGTTAGACATGTATCCTCTCCTGTCTCAGTTACAGTGGACAGGATTGATTTGTTGGACTTAGCTCAGAGCTTAGTTCATGCTCTTGATCCTACCATTTCTGGTGTATTAGGAAACTAAGAAAAAAGGAATTCTTCAGTGTCTGAAGATTTTAAGAGCATTGAACAGGAAAATTATTGAGGGAACAACTGCTGAGCTGAGGATGTCTTTTTTGTCGCTTCCTCACCCTTTGGGATATGGATCTGCCTTTGTGTCTGACTTCGGCCTTTTCTTAGACTTTGGATTAGTGCCTCAAGCTCCTCCCCTTACTGATAATCCTCTCCCAAGCCCCCAGTTACTTCATATCTTGTTTGCCGCTTCAGCGAACAAATGTGGGTTCTTCGTAACCCAAGTGTTTTTGTGAGATAATTCGATTCTTTGCTTAAGGGCTTATGGTTACCCTTCTTTACCAGGGCCTGCCATATATATATATATATATATATATATATATATATATATATATATATATATGGGTTCCGGACGTTTGCTCGAACCCAAATGGCCAGGCATACTTACACGAAAGTGCTTTTCACCAAAGAAGCAATTTTGCGTAAGTATGCCTGTTGCCGAGGCTGTACTACAGTGCAGGTAAGGGAAAATTCCCATTTCCGCACTGCAGTGCTGTCTCGGAGGGAGAATATTAAAGTAGGGAGGGTGTAGGGAGCACAGCACCTCACATGGGGGGTGCAGGGGGGGGTGAAGCCCCCCTGCTAAAATGTTAATGTAGTGTTTTTTTTTGTTTTGTTTTTGTAACATGATTTAACGAAAGTGCTTTTTCGATAAAAGCGCTTTCATTAAAGTGTGTTCGGTTGTTATGGATTCGGACGTTTGCTTATTTGAGCAAACTTCCTAGATCCATATATATATATATATATATATATATATATATATATATATATATATATATGGGTTCATATCAGATAAACGACACGTCGTTCCATCGACAGCCGGCAGATGGACTTCAATTAACCGACACGTCAAAACAACGAAAACTAACATAAACGAAACTCACTCAACCGACAAGTCTAAACTACATACTAGCACTAAACAACACATACCTGCAAGTACAATCACTACCACAAAAACACATACACAACTACATACATACTCGCGCTGCTACCTACGAAATACACCTCATACACTCCACACCACAACAACAATAATTAAAAACAAACGGATCCCCACTCCAAACACCACACACACAACACAAGCAAACCAAACTCCTACCAAAGCAACACTAAACCTGACATGCACACCTATCGACAACCCTGACCCAAACCCTAACCCTAAGGTCCGTCACTCGCACACTCACCTAACCCGAGCCCTAACCCTAACTCACTTAACCCACCCCTAACCCACAAGATATCACTACTACACACTTACCCGACCCGAGCCCTAACCCTAACTCACTTAACCCACCCCATCCCCACAGACCGTGTACATCGCACACTTACCTTACTCGCACCCTAACGTCCGTCACTACTGCATACATACACATCCCTTACACATTTCGCTTACCTCCGCGTCGGTGTCGGTTGACTGACTTTCGTTGATTTCGGTTTTCGTTCCTTTGACGTTCGGTTAACTCACGTTCGTTGGTTTCAGGTTTCGTTCCTTTCACGTTTCGGTTACTTGAAGTCCATCTGCCGGCTGTCGGTGGAACGACGTGTCGTTTAACTCATAGGAACCCATATATATATATATATATATATATATATATATATATAAATTTATATAGACATTATTTTTATATCTGTATATTGTTGCAGCTGTTGTTTTTCTAGTAGGTGTAATCCCCTTCTCTTCTCTTTCTTCTACACATTTTGAGTATTTCTTAATACCATTGTTGGTATTTTCTTTCACATGTTTGTGGGGATTTTTATTTACCATCGTTGGTGTCCTGTTATTCTGCTATATATTTTGTTGTGAAGTTGCTTTGTTCTTCACCAATTTTGTATTCAGCCTTCTGGATGACAGATAGACCTTCATGGTTTGAGAAATGTTCATGTGGTTATAAAACACCCAACTCAGATGCCCACTCTGCGTGCATTTGTTGCCTTGGGGCTGCTCATCTTGAGGTTGTGTGACATTTGTTCACGCTTCAACTACAGGGCCCTGATTGAAAGCCGGAACAAACCTATTCTAGACTCTTTAATGCTTTCTGCTTCTACTTCTGCTATATCTGGTGCTTCCCCTTCTGCTGCAAAACGTGCAGAAAAGTCTCATGGGTAGAAAGATAATAAGACCAAAGACAAACCAAAAAGAAGTCTAAAGAGTCGAGGAAGTGCTCAATTCTGACTCTGACTTTGCCCCAGAAGGTATCCATGGTTTCCGATTCGTTCTCCTATTCGAATCTAGGCAGGTCCCCTGTCTATAAGCAGCCCCGATTTTCGCTGGAGCTGATTTTATCTAAATTTCAGTGTACTTTTCTGCAAGAAACTCCATGTAGAGTTTCTAGACCTCATCCTGCTCCTCATCCTTCAACTTCAGACAGGCTCCTGGTACACTTGATGTCGACTGGATGATGAGGAAATTTCTTAAGACCCAAATTCACTTTGGAGTTCTTCCATTTCCATCTCCCATTGGACCAATGACCTTCAGACCAGCCCAAGTATCTTTAGTGACTTCTACTCTGACCTGCCCTTTGGCTTTGGAGGTTCAAGATGTGAGAATTCTGGGATTGTCTGCATCTGATCCAAAGATCTGTGTTTCATAGACTCCGATGTCTTCACTGATCCAGCCAGCACTGACTTTGCCGAACATGTCTTGGAGCCATAACTTCGGCACTGGATCTGGGAGTAAGGGTTCGACTTCAAGATTTTTGGAGTCATCCCTTCTCCTTGAGACCTTGGCATTAGACAACTCAGCTGTAATCTCTGCTTCAAAGCAGGGTCATGGGTAAATCCTGGATATTTTTAGGCAGGTGGCTTTAACTCTTACTGGGGTGGTCCTGGGATCCCCATAGGCATCTGAGTTTGAGACAGTGGAGAGGTCTCCATATCACTGGATACAGGGCATCCTAACCCCCCCCTCCCCCGGGTCCTCCCCCTCCACAGTTGTCTTCCCTGGGCCCTGAGTCTGCTCATTCTGTCCCATCGGGGCAGCCAGTCCATTCTAGCCCCAAGACCATCCTTTCACAGGACTGCTCACATACTTCCAGGTCCTCCTCAGATAATCCCCAGTAGGATGTTCCCCAGAAATATATGTGCAAGTGGAGGCACATTAATTCCCCATAGGAGTCTTTAACAGAAGACACTACCTTCAATGATATAAAGATGTGGTTCAGGAAACTGCAAGGATTCTCCCAGGACTCTTAAGGAGATAGATCCCCTGTGGCAGAGGTAAGACCTGTAACGGTAGACATTGCCCACATGGCAGGGGGGACCAGCAAAGCCAAGGCTTCAGAGGCCCCTTTACCAAGAAGCTTTTCCAGCACCCCTGAGCAGTTGCCTGACTGCTGCGCTCTGGGGGTAGGTGGGAGGGGACTTATCTCTGCATCTGTAAGCTTGGACGTCTATCACCAAAGATGGCTGGGTACAGAGAATAATTACCAGATGTTATTACGTTCCTTTTTCCCTTCCCAACCATTCACCCATGAAAAACTTCTTATGTACCATCCCATCAGAAGAAGGAATCAACTTCTGAGATAGAAAAGCTGTCAAGAAAGAGTCATCCAAGAGATCCTGCCAGACCAACAAGGATTTGGAACATTTTCAAGATTCTTTTTGATGCCAAAGAAAATGGGAACCTCAGGCCAGTATTGGACTTAAGCCACTTAAACCAGTTTGTCAAGCATTCCAAGTTCCGAATGGTCAAGATTCAGTCCATTCTTCTTCTTTTCAGGAAGTACAATTGGATATGCTTGATAGTTCTCCAAGATGAGAAGTATCCCATAAAAATAGACAGACAATTCAGGAGATACCTTCACTTCAGTCATTTTCAATTCAGAGCCCTGCCCTTCAGTCTCACCATAGTCCCCCTGGCATTCACCAAATGCATGGCAATGGTTGCAGTTCACTTGAGGCTACTGGAATTCCAAGTGTTTCCATACCACGATGACTGACTTTTCACAGCTCCCACCAGGTAGCTGCTGACACCCGTCGAGGACTACCTGCTCTATTTATGTCTACACTTGGGCATCACAGTCCGCTACGACAAATGTCACCTCCTTCCCACACAAACCGTGGGGTTTAAAGGAACTCATCTGGATACAGTTTTTTCTAGTGGCTCGGCTTCTTCAGTCCAGATTGTCCAAATTACAACTTGGGTTGGGAGGGTGGCCTAATGGTTAAGGTGTTTGCCTTACAAACAAAAGGTGCAGGGTTTGAGTCTCACAAGGGATAATTGGCTAAGCTTAAAATGGCTCGCAAGGGCAGTTAGCTTAGTACTAATCTATGAATCTATGAATCTATTAAGTGACATATTTATTGTTTCTTCAGTCACTTCCAGACAGGCTGGTTCTTCAGCTTCTGGGGTCAGTGGTGGCCTTCATAACCCTGCTACCCTTAACAGGATATTACATGAGATTACTACAGTGGGCACTAGCAGTCCATTGGTCTGTAAGTGACATTCCATGACATCTCCCATTCGAATCACAAAGATCTATTGATAACAAGTATCCTGGTGGATTCACGTACCAAATGTTCCACGGGGCCACTCATTTGTTCACCCATTGTCCAAGGCAACAGTGACAATGGATGCTTCCCATTTGGGAGAGACATTACCTGGGACAGATTGTCCAAGGCATGTGGTCTCCCTAAAAGGCCAATCTTCACATCATTCCTTTAAATATAAGGGCAGTCCTTGTAAAACTGCCAGTATTTCAAGATATTTTTCCTCAAAGGATGATTGCCATGTAAATTGACAACATGTCAGTGGATCTGGTACATCAACAAAGAGGGAGGAACTCGGTCTTACCCCTTATAACTGGAGGGAATAAGAGTATGATAGTGGGGGATCTTTTCCAACTGCTTTCTTTTAGCAAGGCAGATTCTGGGGAAGTCCATCGCTATAGCAGCAGACTGAACAGATCTGTTTGAATACTTCACAAGTGGTCTCTCAATCCTTCAGTGATGGAAAAAATTATTCACCAATGGGGCCAGCCATTCTGTGACCTGTTCACCTCTGCCCACAATTCCGAATGCAGCAGCTTTTTCCCCTAATCCCCCAGAGGGGGAGTCACTGAGGGACACTGTGATCCATGACTGGCCTCCCAGGCTCCTTTATGCATATTGTCCCACATCTCTCATATCAGAGTTTTTACAATAAGTTCATCAGCGGAAGAGCAAGGTGATCCTCATTGCCCCGTTCTGATCTCAGCAAGTGACGTTCTCATTCCTCTGACTATATCTGATATACCGTCCTAGGGTTTTGGATCCCTTTCCGGATCTTCTGTCTACTCCCCCGGGCTACCTCACCCAGGCATGCAGGCCTTCAGGCTGACTTCATGGTTTCTCACTTCCAATTTTGGCTATTCAGTCCAGCCTTTCTTCCGAAGTTTTACACATCCTTACTTCTTAAAAATTCTCTGCCAGGAAGATGTACGAGAGCAAATGGAAAAGATTCTCTATCTGGGCTAACAAGAGAAATCTAGTCCCTTTTTTGGCACCCATTTCAGAGGTTTTAGAATTCCTGGTTTCTGTTTTTCATAGTGGAGCAAGTTACTTTACAATTGGCTGCAGTCTCCAGTTTTCATGTAAGCAAAGATCAATGGTATGTTGTCCTATCTCGCCTTCATTCTTGCTAGTTGAGTTCGGAACTGAGAATTGGTTCTGACTTGGCCTTATTCAAAAGGTCAAGAGCTTCCACCGTGGCTTTACCCTATCCCATGATGCTCCGGGTCTATTCCCCAGATCTCATTTGCCGCTAAACCGATCAGGCTCCTGGCTAAGTGGAAATAACTCCACTTATTTTTGTTCTTCTTCTTGCTATAATTGATTATATTTAGTATTTGTTGTTGTTGTTCAACTTTGTTACTTTTGTAGTGCTGTTGTTGTTGAACCTTCCCTATCCCGGCTTACATGCTCATTTAAGTTAGAGAGCTTGTTGAATCCCTTCTTACAGCGTAGCTCATATAAGTTAGAGTGCTCCCTGCAGCCCATTTAACTGAGCAGGACGTTCTTCCCTTTTCCCTTTTGTCTTGTTAGTAGGAGTAGCTCTTTTAAGTTAGAGAACTTCTCCATTCTCTTGCTTGGTTAGTCTATTTAAAAATAAAAGTCTTGCTGAGTTTTGTTTTTTCTAGTTCTAATATATTTTATATATATAAATATATCTGGTTCTTAGTATTATTTGTGTGTGTTGGATTTTACAAAATGTCAAACGATCGTAAAGAGTCAAAACCTTCAGGTTTCAAGAAGTGTGACAAGTTCAGTCAGATGTCTCTGAAAGACGGGCATACTAGTTGTGTGTACTGTTTGGGTGCCCTTCACTTACAAGAGTCCTGCTCCTTTTGTCATGCTTTTAACTCCAGAGTTTTGATGGAGTGTAAGAATACACTAATTGTGAGAGGCTTGCTAAAAACCCTCTTGCAAGGGCTTTAGAAGGGACTCAGACAAATCCCATTCTTCTAGATCAGAGAAGTTGGGAAAAAGAACATCATTTTCAGCTTCATCTTCAGAGCTACCTAAAAAAATGGCTAAAGAACCTGTGTCTCTGAAAAATCTCCCTCTTCTGCTCAAATTGTGGTTTTGGAGCCGATAGAGTTCCAGTTTCAGAGCCGGTCCCCCGTATTGGAGCCAGTATCTCTTAATATGAGGTCTCCACTTCTGCAAAGAGCGAGATCTCCAACTTTGTCCTCCTGATCCTCCAGAAGCTTATCAGATGATGATGTGGAGCGATTGGTGATGAGACTCTTATGGACGCCGGTGTTAACAAAAATTCTGTCGACTCTGACCCAGAGAGAACCGGAGCCGACAAAGACCACTAACCCTTCTTCGGTTCCTCCTCCGAGACGACCTTGGGTCTCTGAGCTGGAGCTCTTGGACCAGACCGTAGCTGAACCATCGGAACTGAGATCCCTCTGTTCCATCGGAATTTGAGGAGTCTAGGAGCTGACATTCTCCCATCCGGTCTGAAGAGGGGAGTCAGATCGGACAGCTGTGAAACCCGATCCTACCCCCTCAGGGCCTCGGCATGATTGAGCTTGGCTCCTACATCGGCTTTGGAGCCAACTACTCTGTGTTGGGATTGGTCTTCTGATTCTTCGGAGCTGAGGATCTCCTCCTAGCAGAGTGAGGGGGCTTTTGAGCTGATGGAGAGAGTGCTGTCAGACCGCTCCACTATCTGATCAAAATACACTTCCCCCAAAGGCAACAGTGTCGGTCTTAGCTTCATCGCTCCCCCCAAGCGTAGAGACCCTAAGCCCCAGGAGGCCCCCGTGGGTGAAACTATCTCTTATGAAACCTCTCCAGAGTACCTCCATGAGGAGGTCCCTTGGAAAAAGTTGTGCAAGTGGAAGCATCTGGACTCCTCGGAGGAGTCCATCACTTCAGACACGGACCTCGATGAGTCAGAAGGGTCCCCATGGTCACCCTCTGAAGATGTGTCTTTTGCAGACATCCTGGAGATCCTTAAGCAGAGGGGTGGCAAGAAGCCCACCAACCCTTCTGAGGATGAGTCGGTGTACCTGGAGGCTTTTTGGTCTTGCCCTTCCACCTCTTGGGTGTCTCCGCCTTTTGACCAGTTAATGAATGTAATTCGTCAAAAGGCGTGGAGCTCTCCGGATTCAGTGAAGCCTGTTTCTACGAGTCCAAGTAAGTTCATCACAGTGCCTTTGGAAAAGGAGTTCCTCAGCAAAGGTGTCTCGGTAGATGCTGTGGCAGTGGCCATAAAGAAGGAATTGTCAGAGACTTCCTCATCTGTTCATCCACCAAAGAGTTTCGAATGATGGACAGATATGGGAAGTGTATGTTTTCTTCAGTGGCATTTACTCAGATTGCTGAACTACCTGACCCATTTCACAAGATTACAGAGGGATCTCCTTAAGGAGTTAGGAGATACACTTCAAGGTACTGTAGCTGCAGGGGTTTCAGGTATGGTTTCTTCTAAGCTCTCAACCTTAACCTCCGTGGTAATCTCCTCCATGCGATTGATGTCTTATGTGGCTGATGGAGCAAGCAGGGCAGTGGGTACAGGAATTTCCTTAAGGAGACATTCCTGGATGCGCTTATGCGATTTCGCAGAACCCTTCAAGTCTTCCTTTATTAACACCCCCTTTGATGGCTCTTCTTTGTTTGGGCTGAAAATTAGAGAGACCTTAACTAGGTGTGAACAGGAGGGAAAGACTCTGTCTGCGATGGGAGTCTGTTTCTCCCTCCCCACTAGACCTTATCCCAAAGGTCAGAAGAGGGGAAAATGTGGTTCTGTAAGTCCTAAAGAGCTTTCCAGACACACATGCTGATTCTTCCCCTAGGGGCAGAGGGGGGAGTAACAATGGAAGACGCTGACCTCGTGGCAGAGGGGGTTCACAGAATCAGGGTGACAGGGACTCCTTCCTTGGAAAACCCTTTCAGCCCTCCTGAGAGGAGGCCCGCCTGTCCATCTCTGGGGGCAGTCGAGGGTCGCTTGTCATTGTACCCAAACGCCTGGCTAGAAATCACAAAAATACAAGTGGATACAAACAATTTTATCCAGAGGTTATTACATTCCCTTTTCCTCTCCCCATTAGAAAAAAATCAGTCCCAGATGTTCCAGATGAGGGATTATACAACTCTACAGGTGCAAAAGTTGCTAGAAAAAAAAGAGTCATCCAGATTGTCCGCGCAGACTAAATTGGATCCAGAACTTATTCAAGGTTCTTTTTAATTCGAAAAAAGACAGGATTGGAGGCCCATTCTGGATCTCAGCAGACTGAACAAGTCTGTCAAGAAATCAAATTTCCAGATGGTGACACTGCAGTCAATACTCCCCTTTCTGGGGAAAAGCATTTGGATGTGCTTGATAAGTCTCCAGGGTGTGTACTACCACATAAAAATGGACAGGCGATCCAGGAGACATTTGCACTTTCGGCTGGTAGCCAATCACTACCTGTTTTGAGCCCTGCCCTTTGGTCTTACTACAGCCCCCAGAGTGTTCACCAAATGCATGGTAGTGGCAACGGCTCACTTGAGGCATCTAGGATTCTGGGTGTTTCCATACCTAGATGACTGGCTCCTAACCACCACCACCAAGCAACTACTAACAAAAGCGAGGGACAAAACCATTCTTCTGTGCTCTCAGCTAGACATTACAGTAAACTTCAAAAAATCTGCCTTATTGCCATCACAGCATCTCACATTCATAGGTGCAGAATTAGACACAAGAAAAATGTTGGCCAAACTTCCCCCAGAGAGAATTCAAACCCTACATCACCAAATCAAGAACCTTTTATCCAGAAGGAAAATACAAGCGAAGATTGTTTTGAAGTTCTGGGTACCATGGGAGCTGCAATAATTCTGGTGCCTCTGGCTCTTCTACATATGAGAGTTTCTTCAGTGACTGCTTTTTTCCCAGTGGTCCATGCAGGATCTACCTTTATCTCACAAGATCATCTTATCTGAGTCCTGCAAAAAGGACCTGTGCTGGTGGCTCCACTCAACTCAGTTGACCTTAGGGCGACTGTTTGTCTTCCCACAACTAGTAGCCATGGTGACCATGGATGCTACTCAGATAGAGTGGGGGGGCATTATCTGGGAAAAACTGTCCAGGGCGTTTGGCAGGAACACAAAATCCACTTGCTTATCAATGTTCTAGAGATGAGAGCGGTGCTTTTCAAGTTGCAAGCATTCCAGGCCTCTCTTCCAATAGGAACAATTGCAATTCAGACAGACAACATGTCAGTAGTGTGGTACATAATCATGGAGGAACCAAATCCTACCTCCTATGTCAAGAGGCACAGAGTGTACGGCAGTGGGCAGTCTCTTCTCAACGCTTTCTGACAGCAATGCACAACCTGGGGAAATCCAGAGTGATAGCGGTCAGACTCAGCAGAGCTATTCTGATGCCCCACGAGTGGTCCCTAAAGCAGGAAGTTGCGGAAGATATTTTCTGCCAATGGGGCCAGCCTTGCTGTGACCACTTTGCCACATCCTTGAACGCCAAATGCAGCAGCTACTTTGCCCTGATTCCCTCTCCAGGGCAGTCACCAAGAGATGCACTTGTACACAATTGGCCCCGGGTCTCCTTTACGCTTTTCCCTTGATACCGAAGGTCCTTAATAAAGCCGGCACGTTGAGAAGCACAGTAATACTCATTTCACCATACTGGTCTCATCAGATTTGGTTCCCCTTTCTGTGGCCCCATCTCCAGGAGGAACTGTGGATTCTGGACCCAGTTCCAGACCTTCTGACTCATTCGTCAGGGACGTTCCATCCATCGATACAAACCCTAAAATTGACAGCTTCGCTGCTCCAGTTCCATGAATAGCCAGGCTCCCTGATATCTCCCCTGCAGTTAGACATATATTGAGTTCCTCTCTCAAGGCATCAACCAGAAAATTATACTCTAGCAAATGGAAGAGATTTTCCCACTGGGCGTCCAAGAACCACATTGATCCCTTTACTGCCCCTATCACAGCAGTGTTAGATTTTCTGGCTAAACTTTTCAACGAGGGTGCGGCAGTGGCTACGATTTGAGTTCAGTTAGCTGCTCTATCAAACTATCATATTGGGGAAATGGGACTAAAAATCATGTTCCACAAGTTTTTTAAAGCATTTTTAAAGGGTACATTCTTACTAAGGCCTCCAATGAAAGAACCTCCAGCACCATGGGACTTAAATTTCATTCTATCTTTACTGATTCTACCCCCTTTGAACCTGCATCATCATGTGACATAAAGTTTTTGTTGTGGAAGACAGCACTATTGGTGGCCATAACGTCTGCTAGACGAGTGTCTGAACTTCAAGCTTTGTCTATACATCCTCCGTACATAACCTTTCACAAAGATAGAGTTTTCTTACTGACTTAACCCTTCATTCATACCCAAAGTGTATTCAGAGGCCAATTTAAATCAATCCGTTGACTTACCAGTTTTTTTCCCAAACTATGGCAACAAGGCAGAATATAAATTACACCAGTTGGACGTGCATAGACAATTGCATTTCTACATGCATAGAACAAAAGTTTTCAGAAAGTCAGACCAGCTGTTTGTGTCCTTTTCAGACAAAAAGAAAGCGTTCCCAATTTCAAAGGTCACACTTTCTAAGTGGCTTACAGACTGTATCACCTATACATACAATTCCCAGAACAGACAACTCCCAGGGACAGTGAAAGGCCATTCCACAAGAGCTATTTCAACTTCATCTGCCTTCCAGGCGAGACTACCATTGAATTCCATTTGTGCAGCAGCAACATGGGTAAGGCCTCATACCTTTATCACTCATTACAAAGTCGATTTGTCCTCCAGGAGCAGGTCCTCTTTTGGGTCCACTGTTCTGAAGAGTATGTTCCCTTGAGACACCCAAGAAAGAAGGTGCTGTGGATGCTGTCCCAACCAGCAAGAATGAAGGCAAGATAGGACAACATAACTTTAAGAAGTTATGTACTCACCATAACATTCCATGTTTGTTGTGCATCTTGCCTTCATTCATGCGTCCCACTCTCCTACCCCCACCTTCGCTCCTGGAAGATCAGGTGGTCTTTACTGGCAAATTGATTATCAAGTCTCTGAATCTCTTCTTAGTCTTTTTTTTTTTTTTTTTTTTTTTTTTTTTTTTTTTTTTTTTTTTTTTTTTTAGATATGTTGTTTTGTTTAGAGGTATGATTATGTGTTTTTATCTGCAAACAAGATCTGGGGAATAGTTCCGGAGCATCATGGGATAGGGTATAGCTGTGAGCCGATGGAAGCTCTTGAGCTTTTGAATAAGGCTGAGTTGGTTCTGAACCCAACCAGCATGAATGAAGGCGAAATGGACAACAAACATGGAACGTTATGGTGAGTACATAACTTCTTATTTGTCTCTGTCCCTCCTTAGGTTATGCAAGGCCTTTCTTAAAGGTACTTTTTTTGCTCAGGCTACCTATTAAAGACCCTACCCCTCCTTAGGATTTGACAATTCTTCTCCAGGCTCCCTTTGAACCCACAGCAAAGTCTGATCTAAAATTTTTGTCCTGGAAAACTATTTTTCTACTTGCCCTTACATCTGCTAGAAGAGTTTCAGAACTTCAGGCTTTATCTTGCCAGCAACTTTATATAATTTTTCTTAAAGACAGAATTTATCTTTGCCCCAACCTGTCTTTTCTTCTGAAAGTAACTGAATTTGCCCTTACCCAGTCCCTTAATTTACCAGTGTTCTTCCCAAAATTTTCCAATAAAGAGAAATAATATGCTTAATTTATTGGGTGCATACAGACGGTTCATATTTTATCTTCACAGAAGAAAACTTTTCTGGAAATCAGACCAATTGTTTCTTTCATTTTCAAAAGCTAAGTTGGGACACTCTGTGTCTAAAGTTATAGTAGCACAATGGCTTATTTTATTTCTTATGTTTATAAGTACAAGTGTTTGCCTTTATCAAGACCACCATGAGCTCACTCCACAAGGTCAGTCTCCCACTTCTTCTACCTTCTTAACTAAAACATCTATAGATGACATTTGTGCTGCTACTACTTGGTCCAGTACTCATACCTTCATAGCTTATTACAAGGTGGGCTTACTTTCTTGGAACAGGGCAGCATTTGGTTCTGCCATACTGCGGAATATCCTTCCATGAGACCACCCTTATTTCATACAAGCTGGAGACTCTGTCCCACAGGTTGAGGAATGGATGAAAAAGACAACATGAGATATAAAAGTTATGTACTCACCATAATGATGCATCTGCGTTATCTGATCTGAAGTAGTTTACTTCATTTGGTCTTCAACCTGTGGGTTACGGATCCATATCGGATCCGAGCTGGCAACTTTTACTAGCATCTGCTCCGTGCTCCAAACTCCTCCCCTTATCCATAATACACCTCCACTGCCTTCCATCCCCAGATCTAATTTGCTGCGAATAGCTTTGCATCGTGATCTCTTGAGCTCCAACATTTCAAGTGGGTAAAAAAAAACTTTAAACTAATTCTTTAATTTAAAAAATTGTTAGGTAGTGGTAGAAATGGTTCCCTTCTCTCCTCCCCTCGCTTGGTGCATTGAGTTGTAGTGTTTTAGGATAGTTAGCTTAGTTTCTATAGTTGTGTGGATTTCTTTTGCTTTCCCTCACCCCCTCTGTGTTCCTGTGTGTGACTGTGGTGAGTGGGTGTTGTCGGAGAGAAGGAAATAATTTATTTCCTTAAATATTTTCTCTCTCTTCTGATAGAATGGCTGACAAGCCTATTTTCAAGAGATGCACTAAGTGTGGCCATAAATTATCCCCTACGGATGACCGCACTCAGTGTGTTATGTGCTTGGGCATGGCCCATTTGAGTGTAGACTGCACTGTATGTGCGGGGTTCAACCCTCGTGCCGTTAAGGATAAGAAGGCCAAGTTGGCCCTAAAAGGCCTTCTTCCCCCTTCTGAGACTGCTGCCTCATTTTTGGCTTCAGTCACAGCGGCTGCTGTGGCCACCTCTCCTTCCTCTCTTCCCCTTCTCCTCCCTCCCAGGCTGGGACTCAACCTCCTGTGCAAAAGCCTGTGGAAGCAGAGTGGAAAAGGGGCAGAGAGAAGGGGAGAGAGAGTCATAGGCAAGGGAAAAGCGAAAGAGGTCTTCGGACCTCCCTTCATCCATAAAAACTTTACGGATCCATAACTCCCCTCAGCTCTGACCTCCGAGGTTCTCCCCGGTGCCGGAGGAGACACGTTCAGCTTCTAGGGCCTTGGTGTGCCAACCCGCCAGGTCGGAGTCCATGGCCTCGTCGAGGTTCACCCTGTCTTTGTCGGAGGTTGATCTGGATAAAATGATGAGGAGGTTTATCCGTACTCAGATCCAAATGAGGGTCTTACCAGGCCCCCCCCCCCATGAGGAGGGAGCTTGCTTCTTTTTTTCCAGCCGATATCTCCTTCTTCAATCCGACCTTTGGGTTTGGAGTGTTCGGATCCGAGGATGGCTTTGTTCAGGGGGTCAGCACCGACGGTCCCTGCTTCCTCGACGCCGACAGCTGCCTGGAGCGTGTCGAATCCGACCAGTTCAGATCTGAGCCGCTGTTGGAGCCGGACCTTGGGTGTCGGATCCGAGGGAGTGGAACTTTTTTCATCGGCTCCGCCTTTGTCGGGCCAAGTTCCCTTCCTCGGAGCTCAGTCCACTTCGGACCTGGCTCTGATTCTCTCGTCGGACCCGGGGAGACCGGCTTCTTTATTGGTTTCTCAGGAGGTTTGTTCTCCTTTGGCGTACGACATGATAGAAAGGGTTCTCTCTGCTGGATCGGGACCCCTGACTGCCCCTTCAGACTCCACCTAGACCACCTCGGCTCTGCCTATGGCCCCCATTGTTTTACCAGGGGGACAGCCTGTGCTCAAGGAGCCCCAGACGGTTCCCCCTGAGGAACAAGTGGCTTGCAAGTTCCCCCCGGAGAGCCCCACTAGAGAGGTACCTTGCAAGCATACATGTAAGAGGAGGCACTTGGATTCTCCTGAGTCCCTCACTGAGGAGACGGATTTGGATGATGGAGAAGGTTCCCCTAGGTCACCTCCCAAGGATGTCTCCTTTGGAGACATCATGGAAATCCTGCACCAACAGGGAGGTTGGTCTGCCCCCAAACCTTCTTCTGACAAGTCCGTGTTCCTGGAGGCTTTCGGCACAGGCCCATCTACTTCCTGGGTGTCCCCTTCCACAGATCCTTTAGTGGATCTGATCACCCTGCGACCATGGAAGGAACTGGACACAATGGAACCTATTCCGAAAAGACCCATCAAGATTTTGAGCCTCCCCATAGACAGACCAGCATGGCACAAGGGCTCCCCCATAGACGTTATGGTGGTAGCAGCAGCCATGAAGAAGGAACTTGTTCAGGAGAGTTCCTCGGTTCATCCTCCTAACTGAGAGTTGTGGATGATGAACCGCCTAGGGAAGCAGGTTTAACGCTTCAGCTACCTTTTCGATTAGGGTGGTGAACTACCTGGCCCATGTCACCAGACTCCATCGTGACCTGGTAAAGGAGCTGGAGGAGTCTCCCCCCAAGTCCATGTTGCAGGAGGACAAGGCTTTGTTCTCCACAAGGATAGCCACTTTAAAAGCAGTCTCCAACATGTCCATGTGACTCCTTTCACATGCTACGGAAGGAGCAGCTAGGGCGGCTGGGTCCAGCTTGTCCATGAGGCGGTACACCTGGCTCAGGTTATGCCAATTTTCGGAACCCTTCAAGGCGGCCTTTGCCAATGCCCCTTATGACGGCTCTACTTTCTTTGGTAAGACCGTTAAAGAGACACTAGTCCAGAGCGAGAAGGATGGGAAGACAATGTCTGCCATCGGGATCTGCGTCTCAAACCCTCAAAGGTCCTTTTCCCGGAAGCAGAGAGGGCAAAAGAAGATGTTGTTCCAGAAGTCACATTATTCCCAGGGCACTCAGGGCACTTCTTCACCCAGAGGCAGAGGGGAACAGAACGGACACCGGCCCAGCGGCAGAGGAGGTCCAAGGAATTTTGGGTATTGAGAACCTTTCTAGGAGAGACCCGGGCAGCAACCCTGAGGGGTTGCCCGACTGCTCTACTCTGGAGGCAGTCTGGGGATGATTGTCCTTGCACTTAGCAGTATGGGAGTCCATAACTACAGACCGCTGGGTGCTTCAGATCATATCCAGAGGATACTCTATCCCCTTCATGGGTTTCCCCAAATCTCCCTCCCGGGCATACCACCCACACAAAGGGAGGCAGCAGGACAGGAAATTTCCAAGCTCCTAGAAAAACAAGCCATCAAAACCATTCCCCCAGATCAGTCTGGATCAGGCTTCTACTCCAGGTTCTTTTTGATACCAAAGGAAAAAGGGGACTTAAAGCCCATTCTGGACCTCTCTGCCGTGAACCTGTCAGTTGCCAAAGAGAAGTTCCGGACGGTCACATTACAGTCCATCAATGCCGTACCTGTAAGAGAGCGACTGGATGTGCTCATTAGACTCCAGGATACTTACTATCACATAAAAATGCACGCATGCTCCAGGAGTTTCCTTCACTTCCGGCTAGGAGTTGGTCATTACCACTTTTGAGCCCTACCCTTTGGTCTCACCACAGCCCTCAGGGTGTCTACCAAAGTGATGGCAGTGGTAGTGGCTCACCTGAGGCTTCAGGGGATTTGGGTCTATCCATCCCTGGATGACTGGCTCCTCTCTGCTCCCACCAGGCATCTACTCTCCCAAACCAGGGATTATTTTTTGACTCTTGCCCTGCGTTTGGGGATCACAATCAACGCATCCAAATCTCTCCTAGATCCTGTACAGGTGATAGATTACATTGGTGCCAGGAATGATACTCTTCAGTGCAAAATCTTCCTGACCTCGGAGAGAGTTCAAAACCTGAGGATGCATGTATCCCTGATCTACCACTCTCATCTCCCAACGGCGGAATCGGTGTTGAGGGCTTTAGGTCGATGGTGGCGACAATAACTCTTCTCTCGTGTGCCCGATTACACATGGGAATTCTACAGTGGACTGTAGCTCTACAATGGTCCCTGTTGGAACTGCCATTGGCATATCCAGTTCAACTCAATCGAGTCTGTCGGTCATCCCTCATATAGTAGATGTGCTCTCCAGACATTTTAGAGGGACGGCCCTTTGTTCCAGCCCTGGCCCAAGCCGCAGTGACCACGGATGCCTTCCAACTCAGGTGAGGGGGCATTGTTCAGGCAGGACAGTCCAAGGCCTGTGGTCTCCCATAGAGACCAGCTTGCACATAAATGTCCTAGAGATGAGGTCAGTCCTTCTAGAGTTGCAGGCCATTCATGGCTTTCTTCCTGTGGGAACGATTGCGATTCAGACAGACATGTCAGTGGTTTGGTATATCAACAAACAGGGAGAGACCAGATCTTACCCCCTTTGTCGCAAGGCCATGAGAGTGTGGGAATAGACGATCTCCACCGGTCGCTTTCTCATCACAACGCACATTCTGGGACGATCCGACATCCTAGCGGACAGGCTAAGTCGGACCATTCTGATGCCTTACGAGTGGTCTCTGAATCTGTCAGTAGTGAAAGAGATCTTCAGCGAATGGGGTCAACCTTGCTGCGATCTCTTTTCATCTTCTTCCAGTGCGAAGTGCAGTGAGTTTTTTCTCTCTGAACTGCCTGCTAGGGGAGTCCTCCAGAAAAGCTATAGTTCATGCTTGGCCTCCCGGTCTTCTGTATGCTTACCCTCCAGTACCTCTTATTCCGAGGTTTCTACAGAAAGCTCATCGACTGGGGAGCAAAGTGATCTTCATTGCCCCATTCTGGCCTCGCCAGGTATGGTTTCCCTTCCTTTGGTCTCACCTTCTGGCTCTGCCTTGAATCCTAGAATCCCATTCAGGATCTAATTTCACACCCTTTGGGGGTGCCTTATCTGAATCCAGACAGTCTGAAGCTCACAGCTTGGCTGCTCCAGTTCCCGTGATTGCTAGAACTCCTGGACTGTCCTCCTCAGTTAGATCTATTCTGGTGGCCGCTCATAAGTCTTCGACCAGGAAGGTTTATCGAAGCAAGTGGAAACATTTTTCCTTTTGGGCCTCTCAAAGGAGTTTAGACCCTTTCACGGCTCCTATTTTCGCCATTCTTGATTTTCTAGCTGATATTTTTCAACACGGAGCTAGTTCTTCTACTGTCAAGGTTCAGCTGACTGTCATCTCTCATTTTCATGTGGGCGTGAATTTTGCCTCTTTAGCCTCTTCCAGACTGTGTCAAGCCTTTATTAAAGGCACCTTTTTGTTATGCCCTCCGGTCAAAGATCCTGTTCCCCGATGGGACCATACTGTAGTTCTTCAAGCTTTGGTCGCTCTACCTTTCGAGCCTGCCGCAACTGCAGATCTAAACTTTTTATCTTGGAAAACAGCTTTTCTGGTGGCTATTACCTCTGCCAAAAGGATTTCTGAATTACAGGCCTTGTCCATGAAAGTTCCTTACATGATTTTTCACAAAGATAGGGTTTCCCTTTGAACCAATCCCTCCTTTCTTCCTAAGGTGGCATCACCACTCATTATCAATCAGACCATCAATTTGCCTGTGTTTTTCCCCAATTTTACTAACAGGATGGAATACAAACTCACCTGTTGGACGTTCATTGACAGTTAGAATTTATTTACACAGGACAAACAATTTCCGTAAATCTGATCAGTTGTTTGTATCCTTCTATAAACCCTTTTTGGGGAAACCTGTCTCCAAGGTCACTATTACTAGAAGGATTTCTCCATGCATCCTTCAGGTCTATAAGGACAGAAGCATGTCTCCTCCAGGTCAGGTAAGAGATCATTCCACTAGGTCCATGGCTACTTCTGCGGCCTTGTGGTCTAGAGTATCTTTGGATGATATTTGTTCTGCAGCTACTTAGTCCTCATCTCATACGTTTATTTCTCATTACAAATTGGATTTGACTTCCAGAAGGAGAGCTTCCTTTGGTTCCACGGTGCTCCGGAATACCCTTCCATGAGGGCCTCCCAGGAGTTTATTAGCTGGGGACTCTGTCCCACAGGTTGAAGACCAAATGAAGTAAGCTACTGCAGATAAAGAAGTTATGTAGTCACCATAGCGTTCCATCTAATTAGTCGTACTTCATTTGTCTTCAACCGTCCCTCCTTCCCCCGGACCTTGACATATGATCAGCCTAAGGGCTGCAGTATAGATCACAAGTATTTTTTTCAGGTCGGGTTATCAGTATAAGGGTCAGAAAACACGATCTGGGGATGGAAGGCAGTGGAGGTGTATTATGGGTAAGGGGAGGAGTTTGGAGCTCGGAGCAGATGCTAGTAAAAGTTGCCGGCTCAGATCCAATATGGATCCGTAACCCACAGGTTGAAGACAAATGAAGTACAACTACTCAGATGGAACGTTATGGTGAGTATATAACTTATTTTTTTTTGTCTTTCCTTAACCTACCCTCCCTCTTTTCCTTTCTACTGAAAGAAGTTGTTTTTATGGTCACCTAGTATGATGTGAAGGTATTTCCTTTTTGTCTATCCCTCACTTAGCTGCAGATATTTTTTCCTGTCATGTTTCTAGACATTTATAGAATTGTTTTTATATATGTTAATAACTAAGGAGCAAACTCAATCTGAAGTAATCTGGAGCTTGGGAGAGGTTGGATTCGTAAACCAAAGGTTGAGAAAGAAAAACAACAGACAACACCCTTGTTATAGTGAGTAGATAACTTGTTTTTCTCTCCTCAAGTTTTTTATTCTGAAGAACATAATTCTTCAGCTAGTACCTTAGAAGGATTTTATTTTTGTGAAGCCATATCTAGAATGAATCAGTTGTTTTGATGGGAACATAATGACCTTCCAATGTCTTTAAAGAAGTATTATGATTTATTGTAATTTGAATTTCCTGAACCTACTGCAGTTTCTCCTATTCTTTTAGAATTGGAGGATATCTTTATTGCAGCCTGCAACTTGCCTGATAGCCGACCTTCTGCCCATAAGAAAGCACATAAATTGTATAAAGTTCCTTAGTCTTTATAGGTTTTTATTTTCTAATCCCAGACATGACCAGCAGTGATTTCCTTGTTAAATTCTGCAGCTGTTAAACATCTGGTAAATGCTAATTCCCTCCCTCTCTGACAAAGGTGGAAAGCCTTTGAAAGATTTGGAGAAAATGTGTATTCTTCTGCTCCACATTTTTTGGAATTATTAACTGTCAAGTTCACATGTTAAAGTTTGTGATTGCTTCTTTTTGAGAACAAGAGGAACATTGTGGCTTATTTTCCCCTCATCTGATGAAAAATCATTGTAAAGTAGTGATATTGCTACTGTTTCTCAAGTGAATAAATGCTAAATGTACTTGTGATTCAACCTAATAACACTTTCAGAGCTGCTGCTACTGGATCTGATATGAGAAGGTTTGTGAAGATGTAAAAGCTGAAATTTAAATTAGAAAGAGAGAAGTAGCATTTTGACCATAGGTTCATAGGTATATACTAGGCTAATGACCACCATAACCTTTATAAGCCTACAACCCATCCCAGTTGCATCCTCTGGTAACACATACTTCCTTACTGGGGGATATGTTTGTTAGGAAGGGTATGTTAGCTAGGAGGTTGCTAAATTATGTGGGGAGGGTATGTTATTTACTGTTGGTGTCTGTCTCTATGAGACATGGAGGCCAGCCCAGGGATGAATTTATGATTATCCATCTAATGTTATTTAAGGAATGTGTATGGTCAGCCTTTGTCTATAAGAGACGTGGGGGGGAGGGCATCTGCTTCAGAGGTCCTTAAAAAAAGTATAATTTGGGGGTGGGGGTTGATTCACTGGGCGTCTCAGATACTTCAACTTTCCTTCTTATAATTTATCAAGGGTTGTACTGCTACCTGTGCAACATTTTATAAAAAGCAAAATAAGCAGACGCAGCAAGCTAAAGGCAATGACAAGAGGAGCTTCAGAAAGAAAAAAGGACTCCCCCCGATAACATGGGCATTTTAACAAGTCTGAATGTGTATCTTCAGAATCCCACCTCCCTTCCCAACCTGGAAGCCTTTTTATTCATTCACAAATCTGTCCCTCAGTTTCTCTCTGGGCAATAGCCGGTCTTAGGCATAGGCCAACTAGGCGGCCGCCTAGGGCGCCACTGTAGCAGGGGCACTTTTCCAGTGTATATATCTGGTGTAAGTAGACCAGGATGGGGGCATCAGGTGGTGTTTTGAGGGGGCAACAGATAGTCTCAGACAACAGATAGTCTCAGACATTTGGGTTCTGAGAGTGATTCATCAGGGATGTAGATGGAAGTAGGATTCCTCCTCATTTACCAGATCAAACCTTTTCTTGATGAACTTATTTTTTTCTTATGGCATTCAGCATCTGCTAACCAAGGGGGGATAGAAGCTGTCCCTCTTTCTCAGAAAGAAGAAGGCCTGTACTCAAAAATGTTTTAGGTACTGTTAAAGTGCAGTTTAAAATATACATAAATAACATTAATTATCTTTTAGTCTTGAGTCAAGAATAGCTCTTCAGGATGTGCAGAACATTTTCTTTTTCTTTTTCTTTAAATCCACATATGCCAGCGCTGGGGGGACTACCTTCACAGTTTAAAAGTCAGTCTCACCAAGCAGCAAAGTCACACAGGTTTTTTTGTATTCTTTAATAGTAACTTGCATACAGAATTTGTACTTTAGGAAATAGAGTCTTTGCAGACCCTCATGCTTATCGCTTAGTGCTGCATGTGAACACTTAACAATCATGCTTTTATTAACAATAATGTTTTAGAAAAACACAAGTAACCTGGCTTGGCAACCAGTCTTGTTTTCGACCTTGCAAATTTCAGTACGAGTAATATTTTATCTCCCCAATATTCTTTGTAACTACTCATCCTAGCCTGGAAAGGTCAGAGCTACAGAAAACAAAATCTTTTACATTGTGTTCTTTCCGGCTTTCAGGAACCAGTCTTTGTAACATCCCTTAACCCCTTCAGCACTTTCCTTACCTTCAGTCATCTGTTGATACACTTGCAGCTTGATATTAGAATACAGTTGTAAACCACTTAGAATTACAGTAAGTATTTGTGGTTTGCATAACTATGCATCTATATTACATATCATGTTTAACATGAACAAGTATTAAGTAATTCATCAAACATATTAGTGAAGAAATTGTAAGTTAATATGCATTTTTTTGTAGAATAATCATGAGATATGCATTTTCTCTGACAGTACCAAAGAAGGAAGCTTCTTGGAGATCAAGCCTTGATATTCCCTTTCTAAACCAGTCTGTGAGAGTTCCAAAATTCAGAATCTTATCCCTTTGCAACCTGACTCTCATTCCCAGTTTTAAGATTTTTTAGTGACCTTAGATTTAAAAGATGCTTTTTATCACATTCTTATAGTACCGGGTTTCAAATGTTTCTGTCTGGATCACACTTTCAGTTGTTTGCATTAACCTTTGGGTTATGCACAGCTAAAATGTAGTTAGAATGTATCTAGCTCCAACAATAGCCTACTGCATACTACACGGTATTCACATTTTTATTTATTTAGACAAATTGGTTATATTTTCAGACTCTTTTTAAGAATATCAGAAATCACTTACTTGGTTGAAAGATGTCATGACACAGTTTGGGGTTTCAGTTGAATACACAAACGACTTGCTTGACTCATCTTCATAGGATTGTTTTCCTGGGGTGTCTTGTAAATACCACAGTTCAAAGAGTTTATCTTAAACAGGAAAAGAGTAGATTTATATCTAGAGCTATTCCTAAGTTTTTCCACTTAAGACAAGGCTTAAGTAAGGAAATTTCTCAAGATACTAGTCTTCATGGCATCCATGGTGTTCTTGATTCCTCTAGTCAGACTCCACATGAGCAAAATTCAGTGGTACCTAAAGTCACTATGGTCACATTGTCACCATCCCCTGACATTGAGATTCCTGTTTTGGGATTTGTGAGAAGGGAACGTGTTTTATCTGAGTCAGGTCTCCCATTTTTCCTTACAGCTCCAGCACAGTCTGTAACTATGGACACCTCAGGCATGGCTTGGGGAGCAGTGTCTATGGAAATAAAAGTGGAATAAAAATTACAGACCAAAACACACTCTCAACTCTTAATCATCTTCGAGTCCCAGGACATTATAAGTGGGTTTAGACAATTCCACAGTAATGTGATACATAAACAGGGAAGAACCAGATTTTACCCTCTGTGCAGTCTAACCATGTTAGTCAAGGATATGGGTTTCCAATACAGTTATGCTGTACAGGCATCTTACATCTTGTCAAAGCAAAGCTTTGTGGCAGACAAGTTGAGCTACATGAGGACATGCCCTCATGAGTGGTAGCTGAAATAGGGGTCCTCCAGGAATTGATCCAGCTGCGGGGAATACCTCAAATGAATCTGTTTGCCTCCAGTTGCAAAAATCAGTAGACAAAATTCTGCTCCAGGACTCCATGCAAAAAATACCTGGAAAACTGTTGCATTTTCTTTCTTTCTTTTCCTTGGACAGAAATGTTCCTGTATGCTTTTCCATCCTTTCCACTAATATCCAGGGCTGTTCTGAATATTCAGAATTACTCTTCAAGGATCATTTTGGTGACTTCCTTCTGGCCAGGTAACAGTGGTTCTCCCTTATTTTGGAAATGGCCAGGAGCAATTACCACAAGCTTTCTTGCAGACTGCATCTTCCCACACAAGACAGGGAGATGTCTGATGAACCCCAACTCGAAACAACTTCAACTAACTGCCTGGATGATACAGTCTTAATACCTTTTAGGCACCTATTTTCTGAGGACATGCAGCAGGTATGAAAGGAGACAAGAAAAACCTGCAACTAGAAAATCATGTTAGTAAGTGGAAAAGATCTTCTAATTAGTGCATTGAAAAGAAAAGTGCCTTTTAAAGTTAATGTTTCAATGATTCTTCAATATTTGTGTGAGTTATTATCCTCTGGTCTTTCCTGCTCCTCCATCAGGGTATATGTTTTGGCCATTTCAGCATGTCTGCCTATGGGTCCTCTCCTTTCAATGCATTCCCATGTGAAAATTGTTTTGAAAGGGGTGTTGCATACCAAGCCTCCTAGAAAACAGGTGGTTGTTCATTGGGATCTCATGCTTTCTTTCAAAACATTAACTCTTTCTCCATTTGAACCTGCTCATAAAACTGAGGTTTTGAACATGAAACACAGTTTTGATGATTGCTTCCACTTCTACAAGAAGAGTATCTGAGTTGTAAGCTGTTTTCTCATTTTCCACAAAGATAGGGGTTCTTTAAGAACTAATCTTTCCTTTATGTCTAAAGTGGTATCAGAACATACCTCTCAAATGTCCAGATTTTCACCTCATATTGGTCTATTACTCATAACATTTGTGTTTTTCTGGCAAACCACTGGGATGATCTGAGAATTGAAGTAATTAAATAATGACATACATTTGAGTTTCAGACTTCAAATCCTTCAGAAAATGTATGTTAACACAAACTCTGTTACTCTAGCAACTTTCTGAGTTTATAAGAGCAATATTTAAAATCCTGTTTTGTCAGGCTTTGTCTAGATTTCTCTCAGCAAGAGGTTGAGAGGTAAGTATCAAAGTCTGCTTTGAACAACGCTATCAATCTCCCTGTTTTCTTTCTAGAACATTAAAAAAGAGGGAGAAAGGATCTTTCATACTCTGGATGTCCACAGACAACTCAGACATTATCTTGACAGAACTAAAACTTTCAAGAACTCTGATCGATTGCTCATTTCTTATGAAGTTAAGAAGAAAGGGAAAGCTATGTCAAACCAGACTGTCCAGTCTATTGTCTCATGCTGTTATCTTTTGTTATACCCACAACAATAAGGCAGTTCCAAGCATGGTCAAGGCTCACTTTGCCAAGGTCTTGGCTTCATCTGTGGCTGTTTGGAAAGGGTTGGATTCTAGAAGTATTGTAGAAGCAGCAGCTTGGTCCTCTCTACATATTGTTAGAAAGCACTACAGACTATATTTTTTTCTCCATGTTAAGGGCAGGCTTTGAAAGGGCCTTTCTCAGGGGCTTCTGGACCCTTGTCCTTCTTCCTCCCAGTCAGTATAAGTTATGGTAATCTACCCATATAGCTAAGGCTACTGCAGCAATGATCAAATGATGAACCTAGTACAGTTGTGTAACTAGACTTACCATAAAAGTAGATATTAAAATGATCAGTGCTGTAGTAGTCACTAGCCCCCAACCCTCCTCTATTTCTAAATGTTTTTCTTGTCAGGGTGAAGACCTTTATTTTTATTCTCCTAACAGTGACCTTTTTCACGCTCTAGCTTCCATCTCTCACTTAGTGTAAAAGGTCTCCCTCTCAGCATAAAAGCTCAAAAGGGTTTGTTGCTGAAACCACCCTTTTTCATCAGTTCTACTTGAGCTGTTTAATGGTTTGGAGGCTTGGAAGGTGCCCTTAAGCTTTGGAAGCGGGCTAGTTGTTTTAGCCTTTGCACCTATGTAGGTAAGGCTACTGCAGGAGTAATCATTTGAACATCTGTTCTTGTTAGTTGACTAACACAACTATACATTTTTGTTTTATGTCTTGCATGCTGTGATTGCTTAGTGGATGGGAGCTGATCAGGATTGTATAGGGTCCAAAATCTTCCTCCTAACCTTATGTATGTCATCCTGATATGTACATGCAGGACTCACTCCCTGGGGATATTAGAAATTGATGTCCCATCTGTTGCTCACTGTAGGTGGGCTTGTTACAGATCAGTTAATATGCAATTGTTTGAGGGCTGTTTCCTTCCCAAGTTGGGGTCACGAGATCATCTTGAATGAAACCATTGACTTGTTGGGCTCTCTTCCAGTCTGTTGCATTTGAGGAAATATTCCTTAACATGTTTGTGTAAACATGTATTTTCAGAAGGCTAACAGACATTACTTAACATATACAGCTAATCTAAGGCTAACCAAACAGCCATTTAAGTCTTTTGCCCAAGAAAGAGAGGGGAGACAAGTAATTAAGCAGATTATGTCTGTTTTTTTTTTCACTCCTCTAGGATCTTTCTTGATGATTCCAGTACTGAGACACACTCGGCCTTTTGATTCAGAGGACATAAGAGCTGGACATTCCTTGACTGAGGGGAGCCCATTGCCCCATTTGTTCCTGCCAGGGAATCACAATCAGGTGTTCTTTTCCTCAGTGGAGAATATGGTAGTAAATGAGCCAGACTGCTAGTACTCGGGCCAACCTTCCCTCTACCTATTGAGAGCAACCCCCTACCCCCAGGTGGCTCCTCAAAGCCCATTATTGCTGTCTCCCCAGGGGAAGCATACCCTCGGCATTACTGGCGCTAATGACCATGACAGCATGGGCTTGGCTGGCTTAAACTCCACTGGGTAATACCTAATGTTCCCACTAAGTATCACCCCTGTGGTGGGCCATAGTCCCCCCTTCCCACGATGGTTTAGCCAGCAATGGCCGCTCACTTTCTTTCTCCTCAGCCAGCCCCAACAGATACCCAAACTGCTACTTAGATTAGCTCACATGTGGCATAGTCAGGGCTTTATCCGTCTATGCTGCTTAACGGGCTTAATTGTGTCTGCTTATTTATCCCATCATGTATCATTTTGTTTTTCTAGCAGGAGTAGACCTTTGTCAGGCCCAATAAAAACATCATTCTTCAAGGAATACAGATTCTTCCATCTTCTGTCAAGAAAGGAACTACGTAAGGCTGCTTCCTGCTCTGTACTGAAAAACTTGTGAAATATTATACAGTCTGTACCAGACTTCATTGTAGCTGTCTTTCAGGGCCTGCATTCCGAACACTTTTTTTTTTTTTTTGCTATTATTCTGTGGGTAACACTCATTTATGATATTATAAACTGATGATCATGAGAAGATCCCTTGCTTCTAGGACATTATGACCGATAGATCAGATTTCCATTCCCTACCTTTTGGAACCGGGTCTAAATTACCAAATCTAAAAGTCATGTAATTAAATGGCATTAACATCAAAAATGCTGTTTATTGAAGTTGCTCTTGTGGAGGGCTGCACCCTCCACACCCCCCACTAATTATATGTACCAACTCCGAGATCGCACTACAGTGAGGAAAGGGCAAATTTTCCGATCTTCACTGTACTGCAGTCTCACTATAAACACCTCTATGAACGGCAGATCGATGTGAAATGCCATTCGATTACATGACTTTTCAATTTGGTGATATAGACCCGTTGGAAGCAATGGAGATTTGTGTCTCCTTTTTCTCTGTCATTCCTGTCAAGCCTCCCTTTTATTTAGTGGTTTAGAAAACAAGTGGAGCAAACTAGCCTGGAGCTCCCTGTTGGTTTTCTAATGCAGGCAATGCCAAATGCTGACAAGATCCTCCCATGAAGATGATTTGCTTTGCAGATCATGTGCTTCTCTGAGAGATTCATCTGTAATGAGTAGAAGTTCATGAACTTATGAACTGCTAGTCAAGAATTATTGCAAGTGCTGTGCGCCTTCTCATTCACTCCAATGGAGCTCAGGAGGTTTGCATTGTAACTTCCACTGTGCGGAACCTAATCCTTTTGACAGAATCAAATCATGTCCTCATATTTCAAACAAATGTTCATGCCTCTGGAACCATAGTGATTATGAAAGAATAGAAATGGTAAACTCTTCAGCACAAACTATTTTTATAGTGGTGGTAGTATTTAGGTTCTAGGTCTTAAACTGAATTTTGTAAGTCACAGTAAACACAGTCCCCTGTTTTCAGCAAGCCCTGCACGGTTTGCAGAAACAGTGCAGGAGCTCTAGGAGGCAATATATCCACCGTGCGACCCAGGAATATGCTGCAGAGATGTACACGAGTGTTCCTGCGCTATTCCTGCACGGACGCAGCTCCTGTATGCAAATTACCCCATTTGCAGGTGAAAACCGTGAAAATGAGGTGAATTTGCGATCCAGGAAGCTGACAACCGGCCATGCAGGACTAGTGTAATCTGCAGAAATGTACTCAGTTAGTAACCGAGTACATTTTTGCAAACTACAAAATGGAGCTATGACAGCTCCAAATGAAGGGTGTATATAACGTGTAAAGCATGCCAATGGCCAAATATATGGTCATTTGCATGGAAAACAGTTTCAAAAATAAAAAAAAATAACTTTTATTTTTTTTTAGCCGATTTGGTTAAGTGTAGGGCAGCGGCTCGCAAACGGGATCGGGCTGAAAATATAAAAAAATAACCTGAAATAAGCATTCTAACCAAAATCACTATTGTGCCATTATACTCAATGGCAGGTAGAAGACAACAGGGCCAGTGAATAGTGGTTGCCAAGGGGGGAGGCTCAGTGTGGGACCTGTAACTATGCTTTAGCAGACAATCCTATGAAAATGAGGGGAATGATACTGAATCCCAGATTTCCTCTCAATGCTAGTCACCACCCAACAGTGTAAGTGCAGGAATAGCTTGACTCAAGCCTAAGAGTTAGCTGACATCATAGGGGGATGTGTCAGGCATACTGTAAGCGGATTGGAGCCCTGTGGCTCGGGTTTGCCCTTAGCTTAGCAGAGCTAAGCAAGGGGGTGTATCTGAGGCTGCCTAGCACTCTTTACATTGCCTAAGCGGGTGTGCACGCCACGCACCGGGTTTTAAAGGGGGAAAAAAACAGAAAATAGCAGCTCTGTGCACATTTGAGCACTGTGTTTGCGCGGCGCGCCCACGGGCTTAAACAGGAAGGCAGTGGGAAGGGAAAACAGCAGTAGGAAGGTAATCAAGGAGAACTAGAATAGTTGTCAGGTGAAATGTATCAGAATCAGCCAGTTACACAGGCAGCAGCCCAGCCCAGAACACTGCTATAAACTATACAAACACCTTTCCCTCTGATTTTTCCCACATACTCTACAGAACCGGTGTATACAAGCAGGGATGTTTTAACAAACAAAAACAACAAAATGATAGGGCCTGCAGCAGCTTTCATACATCAACATGTGGAAAAGGCTGAGGGTGGTGAGGATGAGAATACTGTCGACCAGTGAGGAGACAGAGAAGAGTGTACAGACCCAGGGTAACTTACCAGAGGCTACATGAGCTGGAGATAGTGGAGTGCTGTAGGGTGGACAGGGACCTTCTACAGCAAATTGTTGAGCTGTGCCGGCCATGCCTGACACACCGAACTAACATAGGGGAACCCATCCCAGTGGATACCAAGGTATGTGTAGGCCTAAGAATACTAGCCACAAGTACCTTCCAAAGGCCAACTGGGGATATCATGGGGATCTCACAGGCATCAGCATCCGGGGTACTCCACCAATTCCTGGATGCTATGTCAGCACATGTCGGTGAGCACGTCTATTTCCCCAACACCCGTGAGGCATTGGCCAGCAATATGCGTCTCTTCCACCAAATAGCAGAATACCCTGAGGTAGTGGGTGCTGTAGACTGCATGCACATATGCATCAAAGCACCACCTGGTGAGTGGTGTAGTGTCTAAATGAACTGCAAGGACTTCCCCTCCATCTACTGCCAGGTTGTGTGCGATGCCCAGGGCATTATAATGAATGTGTGTGCTGGCTGACCTGGAAGCTGTCATGATTCCCACATCTGGCATCTGAACCAGCTGTATCAGAGATTTGCCAATGGGGAAATCCCTTACGGTCACCTAGTGGGGGATGCTGGTTACACACTGGAGCCGTGGCTGATGACACCCATCAGAAATGCACACACACCCGAACAAGAACTCCATAATGAGGCACACGCACGGACCAGAATTATAATAGAGCATGTTTTTGGGATGCTCAAGTCATGGTTCCAGTACTTGGACACATCCAGTGGAGCCTTGTAGTACTCGCCAGCTACATGTACTCACATTGTCATCGTATGTGCCATGCTACACAATATGACCCTTCATAAACAGCTGCAGAAGGAGCAGCACGGGCAAGACCACATAGCCCCCCAGCATTGCCAAGGCCTGCACAGGCACAGAGTGACTCAGAGGAGGAACAACTTGAGCCTGCCCCAGTAGGCAGAAGGAGGCATGGCCAGTATGCCCTGGCCTTGGCAAATAGGCAACGCATAACGCATACACTGACACAGTAGGGACCCAAGGAATGACACTTTTCTCTGACTCGCACATGCAGTAAAAGAGATGTCAAACATGACACTACCTGTGCTCAACCATGTATATGGAGTGTACTATGTGCATCTGACATAGGCAGCCCTCCAGCACCATCCTCAATACTAGCACAGCCACAAGGTAAGTCACTCTTCTTACCAATTGCCGAATGGAGTAGTATGTGTTGTTACTTGTATCTGTAGTATGGATGTGAGCATGCAAGGGAATTGGGTGGCTCAATGGGATGCCAGCACATAGTAGACACCTATAGTGGCAGCATGAATCTGCAACAAATACTGGTGTCACCATAGTAGCCAGTACTACACCTGGTGACAAAACCCACTGCAGGAAATGTTCTGGGCCATGTGTGCCCAAATGACACACACATGCCAGTCAGGGAGTCTCACATACCCAACAACAGTCTCAGCCAGCAGGACAGGTGTCGACAAACACAAACAAAGGCTGTGCTAAGGCCTCTGAATGATGGCTATGGGTAACCCCCCCCCCCCAGCCCTAAACAGACAGACTACATCAGGTCAGGCAGTGGGATGTTAGTTCTGAAGGGTACGAAATCAGAAACTGATATGTAGGTCAATCAAATCTAAGACCTGTAGTACACTGATATGCCCCTAGTCAGCATGATAGGTTAGAATGCAGAATGAAATTAAGTACCTGACATACCAGTACAGTCATAGCAAATGTGTACAAGTGTCAGGAGTGCCCCCATGCTATGTAGAAATGTAGTAACAGTCTGGTGTGCCCCCCCCAATCCGATGTAGACACGTAGTAACAGTCAGGTGTGCCCCCCAATCTGATGTAGACACATAGTAACAGTCAGGTGTGCCCTCCCATGCCTATGTAGACACTTAGTAACAGTCTGGTGTGCCCCCCAATCCTATGTAGAAATATAGTAACACGTGTGCCCCCATGCCTATGTAGACACATAGTAACAGGAGTGCTCCCCCCAATCATATGTAGAAATGCAGTAACAGTCTGGTGTGCCCCCCCAGTCCCATGTAGAAATGTAGTAACATGTGTGTTTAGGTATAATACCAGTGGAGCACAGATTGCCTGAGGTGGCCAAGGTAGCGGGACAGATTGTAGCATTTGTACAATATGCAGGTATGCATGTGTTAGGTTGGTGTGTGTTTCATATTTTGTGAGAGTGGTCAGTATATATGCATGGTGAGGTTTGTCCTGGTGGCTATTGCCCAGTACTGCCGATGACAGGGCCAAGTCCTCACAACTGCAGTGCCAAACACAATGCTCCCCAGTTTAACACATTCTAGCAGTAAGCCATTGTAAATGTATGGAGGTAATATGTGTCACCATCTGAAAGATGGACATGGCATGACTGTTGGGACAGATATACAAGCAGTACACAGGGGAAAATACGCCAGACAGGCAGTGTATAATGTGTAACCATTAAATGGACACACCCTTGGAATTGTATAGGTTTGCAGCACATTATTTGGGCTTGTAATAGGGAATACCCATGTCATCTGACCAAACACTCACAGACCACAAAGGTCATAGGAATGATGTATTGAGAAACAGCTGATGTCCCTGCACAAGCCAGCATAAGTGGAATGCCCCATGCATATCTGTGAGTCAGATGCAAGTAGTGTCCATAGCAGGGTCTATATTAGAAGACCGAATGTTTAGGTGATCGAACACCTAAACATCGATCTTCTAATATCGAAAGCAAAAAACGATGAATGGCTGATTTAAAGATTTCCCTTGGCCGTTCATTTTTTGCTTTTGATATTAGAAGATCTATGTTTAATTGTTTGATCACCTAAACATTCAGTCTTCTAATATAGATACTCCATTGCACACATGCACCCAGCTCACCCAACCACCACTCACAGGTACCTCTCCGATCTTATCCCTGCTGTTGGGAATGGGTACAATATGACCCCCACCCGTGTATGGCAATAGCAAAAGAATGCAGCTTGCATTGCAGGTGTCCCATGCAGGTGTGTCCTTAGCTGTAAGCAGCAGCCTTCCAGCATCCACACCACCTGATCAATACTGACAGAAAGTGTTGGCATGAACACCTAGCACACCTACCCTGTCACCCCAGGGTAATACACTCTATTGCAGTCTGGGACTGTAGGACTGACAGAATGCAACGGCCTGCTATAGCTGCCTTGCATCACTACCAAATGGCCTACAATCCTTTGCCAAAGGCCTGTGTCTCACCCGTACTGCCAATGTATGTTATGTCATGGACTCCCAAATAATAACATAACACATTCCACAGAACCCATATGCAAGGCCATGTGAACAAACCACAGTAACATGTCCACCATGTCCCACTGCATGAACTGTGGACCAAAACCAGTATACTGCTGTGATGAAATGATAACTATAGGGAAAGTATCAGAGAATGTTTGCATAATGTATGGAAGAAGGTAGAATAATGGGGGGGGGGTGGGAGCATTGGCAGCAGACATGTGCACATACTATCCCTGGCTGCAGACACAAGAATGGGTGGCTACAAAACTACTCGTAAACCACAATAGGGGTAATGTCCTGACTTATGACCCCTGCCTCTGGGTAAACTGTGTGAATCTGTACAGCTGTGAGGTATTGCCACAGCATGATAAGGCTATACTGTCACGTCAGTGGATGTACAAGTATGAGATCCTCTGCCACCACTGTACCAAGGTGCTGAACCAGTTACAGATACCCAGCAGCAAGTGTCTGCAGCTCCCCCTCCAAAATGGCATTAGTTTGCAGGAATATATAGATGTTTGACCACAATACTGGACACAGCTGCATTCACCCTGTGTTCCCCAGGACATCACTGCGAGCAAAAATGTCTACCTGGCAGTACTTAATGACATAAAACATCACAGTGTATAACAGTACACATGTCTGAATATCTCTGGACACCACCAGGACCATGTAGCAGAAGCAGCACAGACACAATTACCTACAGTACCCACTATCCCTTGCCCAGTTTGATCCCATATTGTCAACTGATCTACATATATCCTGCAGAAACAGTTTGCTAGCTGTAGGTGTAGAACACAAAAGTCTGCACTGGAGTACAATCTACCTGGAATGGATCCACACATTCAATACAGGAGGGCATACTGGACATGCTCACACACTTAAAGAAATGAAGCCCATGTCTGGCAACAACAGTGGACCATACATATCTGACAGTTGGAGATGTTAGTGCATACACTCCTCAATATGCACCAGTCCTGCTTTGCACACACATTGGATAGGAATACACACATATATCCAAGGACAACACACTATAATATGCTAAACGTACACATACATAGATGTGCGTAAGAGAGTGACAGTGATGAAGAGCCTTCCATCATGAGGCCTGTCCCACCCAGCACACAGCCAAATGGCTATAACCACATGATATGTAAATGTCACTCAAAGTAGACATTTGCATCTGGAATCCCTCAGCATTATAGACTCTATGGTGCTAGTGTTAACTGTGTAACATGACTGTACAAGGCAGAAGTCATCTAGCAGTTGTATACACGTACCTGTGGAATATATACCTGTGTGTGCCTGAGTGTGGTGTGTCTGCCTCTAGATGAATAGGTTATAGCCCATGCACACACACTGCCCTCCCCATTGCTTTACTGTGGCAAGCCTGCTGATGTCAGTCACTCTGAAATACACCTTTGGGGAAGAGATAGCCCAGTAATCTCTGTGGCGTGTCCTATAACTGTGTAATGCTGTAGTGTGATAAACTAGTTAGATAGGAGTTCTAATCACAGATGTGGCATCTGTGTATGTGTGTGTGTGTGGGGGGATCAATGCTTTTTAGGCTAGTCACACTCACTACAATTCAAATGCCCTACTTCGGCAAGCCTGCTGATGATATTCATTTTGAAATACAGCTTTGGGGAAGGAGTAGCCCAGTAATCTCTGTGTTGCATCCTATAACTACATAATGCTGTAGTGTGATAAACTAGCTATGTAGGAGTTCTATTCCCAGACATGGCAAGTGCGGATGTTTGTTTGTGTGTGTGTTAGTCTGTGTAGGGAGCAATGCCTTTGAGGCCATTCACAGTCACTACAACCTCCATTGCTCTACTTTGGCAAGCCTGCTGATGTCATTCATTTTGAAATACACCTCTGGGGAAGGAGTAGCCCAGTAATCTCTGTGGAGTGTCCTAGAACTGCATAATGCTGTAGTGTGATAAACTAGTTAGGTAGGAGTTCTATTCTCAGACATGGCAAGTGTGTGTTTGTGTGTGTGTGTGTGTGTAGGGGCAGTGCTTTTTTGGCTAGTCATACTCACTACAATTTCAAATGCCCTATTTTGGCATGCCTGCTGATGTCATTCACCTTGGGGAAGGAGTATCCCAGTAATCTCTGTGGTGCGTCCTAGAACAGCTTAATGCTGTAGTGTGATATAGTAGATCTGTAGGAGTTCTATTCCCAGACATGGCAAGTGTGGATGTTTGTGTGTATGTTTGTCTGTGTAGGCAGCAATGCTTTTGAGGCCATTCGCAGTCACTACAACCTCCATTGCCCTTCTTTGGCAAGCCTGCTGATGTCATTCCCTTTGAAATACACCTTTGGTAAATGAGTAGTACAGTAATCTCTGTGGTGCGCCCTATAACTGTGTAATGCTGTAGTGTGATAAACTAGTTAGGTAGGAGTTCTAGTCCCATACATGGCAAGTGTGGATGTTTGTATGTGTGTGTGTGTGTGTGTGTGTGTGTGTGTGTGTGTGTGTGTGTGTGTGTGTGTGTGTGTGTGTGTGTGTGTGTAGGGAGCAATGCTTTTGAGGCCATTCACAGTCAGTATAACCTCCATTGCCCTTCTTTGGCAAGCCTGCTGATGTCATTCCCTTTGAAATACACCTTTGGGGAAGGAGTAGTCCAGTAATCTCCATGGCATATCCTATAACTGCGTAATGCTATAGTGTGATAAACTAGTTAGGTAGGAGTTCCAATCTCAGACATGGCAACTTTGAGACTTGGGGTGTGTGTGTGTGTGTGTGTGTGTGTGTGTGTGTGTGTGTGTGTGTGTGTGTGTGTGTGTGTGTTGTGTGTGTGTTTCTGTGTTTGTCATTCGTATCCTGTGTGGAGGTGGCTGTGAGTGTGTAACAACTGGACTCATTGTGGAACGGGTTTTGCAAATTTCTTATATGGTAGGCCTATTATACGTCACAATGTCCACCTTACAAGGTTATCAAATAGCCAAGAGGCTGGGGTTGCCAGTCCATACCCCTATATGTGACATCAAGGCCTGGCAAACAAATTAAGCAACCCCTGTATTACACAGAGAACACTCTCAACCCATGTCTCATATACAAGCACACCTGTCTAGGCAACAACCGCTTTGTTGGTAGTACCCTGCATATTGCCCAAAGATAGTAACCATGGTGTGATTGCAGTGGACTACAGAGAGCATGGCACCCGATCCCATCACTACAATAGGCACATCATTGCAGACAGTGCGCCTTCACTATGGTCCCCACTGGATGCCTGCAACAACTGTGGTGCCATCAAATGTGACCCACAAAGGACATACCATGCCTTAAACACATGCCCTGTATGGACAGATGCTACTGACACCAGGGAATACCTGTATCATGCTATCAATGTAGGTTCAGGATCAACCTGGTGTCCATTACCAGTTCACACCACCTGAGGCCAGGACTGGCACATCTGTTGATAATCTGTGTACACAACATGGGCCAGACACCCCAGGTGCAGTTCCACATGTCACTAAACATGCATGTGGGACGTGTGCACATCCCAGACACCGTCCATGTCATGGACTATAGAACACATACATGGCAAGCATTGCACAACACTGACCACACACAATAGTAACTCAAGTGACTGGATGGTGAATACAGTACCCACCTGTGTGGGCCATTCCAGACACTACACCCCTGAGCCACACTGCAGACCATTGTCAAGTGGCCTGATGCCAAGGTATACCCTTCACCTAGCCTTGTACAGCCTTCTGGCACAGTCAACCACTACACACCTGTGAAGCAATGCACCCATGCATGTCAGTATTGGCACCGTATGTCTGTGTGTGTGTGGAGTATGATGCTTTCGACCCCATTCACACTCACTACAACTCCCATTGGTCTACTGAAGCATGCCGTCTGATGTCAGATACCTTCACATACCCTTTGCCCATATATCATCCGGATAACCCCTATGGTGCATGTGATAACTGCACATTACTGTATTGTGGCAAACTAGCTAGTTAGGAAGTCTATTCCTGACCCTGCCAACTGTGTCAATGTGTTTGAGTGCCTGAGAGAGTGTGGCTGTGTTGATGTTAATGCCTGTTCATGTGGACAGGCACATGTTACTACACCTACCTTATCGCTCCTATATCACTGTTGCAGATGTCACTCACCATCAGATATACCTTTAGACAGCTCCCCAACATGTAAGGTATGTGGTGCATGCAATAACTGCATAGACATATGATAGCAGTACACAGTCATTCAGGGGCTTGAAACCCCGTACTGGTAGGTGTGTGACACAAACATGCTTAGGTTTTACTCCCCCACCCCCTCCCTGACTTACTTTGTCTCTGTCTGTCTCTCTCACTATCTCTGGTGGATGTGGAGAAGTACACCTGCTTTGCTTAGGCAGCAGCTTGTGTTTTGTAAATGATGCTCATGATCAGCTGATGACCTCTGCACAAATTGCAGTCCCCCTCTAGCTGATTGCATGTGGAACAGCTGTGGTAACATTCCCATAGCCAGTTGCATGGAAACACACTCGAATATCTAGGAACATCATGTGGGTGTTGGGCCTTTTCATTCACTGTGAGCAGGACCTCAATTTGGTTTTGGCAAATAGCATCACAGATGGTATTGGGATTTACCTCTAACAACATACGATGTGGAAACAGGCCAACATACAGGAGGGGGATATGCCAGACATGACAACAGAATGTAAGTGTTGCTCTTCTGCATTTGGAGTAATGTCGGTTTAATAGGGTGTGTGTGTGGATATGGCTGGTCTACATGATTTAATACCTGTCATGACAGTGTTGTGTGTTTGAGGAAACTCCCACCTCTAGGGTTATCTGCAGACTGGGCAGTGTGTGGAGCCTTATGTTTTTTGCGTTACTCACAGAACACCTATCTTAGAACTGCAGAAGCATAATCTGAGGATTGCAGTCAGTACATGGTGACAGCCATGAGAGTTAATGACTTCATATCCCTCACAGGACATATGTCACAACAAACCCTGGTATGACAGTAAATGTATGAGGTTATCACAGCAACATGCCAATATTGGCCCAGTGTTCGTGGCTCCAGCCACAAGTCTTTCAACCTTTGTACATATGTCATGCAGTAAGAGGTGCATATGTTCTGTACACCATTATTTATTGACATCATACCTGATAACAAGCCAGTCAGATATCAGACTGCTAGACATGTTATGTATAGTAGGTGTTATTTCTGAGGAGATATCCTGGGCATTCTGCGGTTGTGTGTGTACAGTACTGGGGTCTGTGTACTTATGGTGATTGTTGACAGTATGTGTATTGCGCATATGTACGTTGAACTGTGCACAGACTGTGGTAGATGCCAGTGTTCTTGGTCCTGTTCTGTCTGATGTTACATGCTGCTCCAGTGTATGGTACCCTATCGGCTCACATGTCTGTAGGGCCAGACACACACATGTCCCATACCACAGACAGGCATCGGACCACACTGTTCATGACCCAATTTATGTAGGGTTAGTGTGTGAGTGGCACATTTAAGGATGGTGTGTATCAGACACTCCATATAGTGTCATATTAAGCTTGCGTACCATATGTGGCTGTGTTCACATTGGTTGTGGGTATGCACTTTCTCACAGGTGTCTGTTACTCTGTGCTGTGACATGCGTGTAGAGCCTGCTATATTTGCAGGTATGTGTGTATTACCCCATACCAAATGTAGTCCAGTGTTGTGGCAGTCTGCCTGTAGTTTACACAGTGCTTTGTGACATGCCTAGCAGCTTAGTGTAATTACCCAGTGTGTTGTTATGTCCAGTCATTTGCAAGACATACTGCTGCCAGGCCACCATAACTGTTGTGTATTTCTGACAAAGCAGTGGGATTCTGTACAGATGTATGTCACTAACTACTGGGTAGTATCTGGCCATGTGACCTCTGCACCACCAGGTATTATGTGTCAGGACAGATTGGTGTGTGTGAATGCATAAACTGTGTGGGTGTATGCAATCCAGTATTTACTTGATATACCCATGTACATGCCTGTTAACATCCACATTGTGAGGCATGGTCCACATGTCTCGCATGAAGGGGATCTGTGTACACCTCTGGACTGACCACAGAGTGCCAGACTGTCCACATATGTTGGTCATATCTGTGCTGTAGTCCACAGGATCATTACTGTGCTAGCAGTAGTACTGTACTATGATGTCCTTAGGATGTCTGTCCGTAGCCAATGGCGTACATGTCAAAAGCACATGTGACCTCCCACACACAACATGTCTGCTAAGACAACCCCTTTTACAGTAGCAGCAGTCTACATATATACCTGCAATACATACATGACATCCCCTTGCACTAAGAGGATGGGACTATTGGTGCTTGAGGTAGGACTCCACTCCATGTTCTGGACATATGGTAAATATATATATATTTATTTATATATATATATGTGTATATATATATATATATATATATATATATATATATATATATATATATATATACATACATATACATACATATATATATATATATATATACATATACATATATATATATATATATATATATATACATATATACACGCACACACACACACACACACACACACACATATACATATCTACATACATATATGGATATATATATATATATCTACATATATATATATATATATATATATATATATACATATATATCTACATATATACATATATATATATATATATATATATATATATATATATACACATGTACCAACTCAAATATATACACAGCAATATATGTCTACATATATACAGATATATAGATATATATGCACATATAGTTATGGATATCTACATGTATATTGACATAAATAGGTATATCTGATTAGATATGTATGCACATATAGTTATAGATATCCATATATATCAACATAAATAGTCATATCAACATAAATAGTCATATCCCTACACATAGGATGTGCATACATATATATCTATATATACATACACACGCACACACACACACACACACATATATATATATATACATATACACACACACACACAGTGAGATCTAAAAATGGCCATATATATGATGCACTATACAGATGTGTAGACATACATATGTATGAATATATATGTGTGTGTGTGTGTGTGTGTGTGTGTGTGTATGTATGTACATGTAGACGTATATGTACATATGTGTATGTATATATCCATATTCCTGTCATGTGTAAACATCACGTTTGTGTAGACCTTCCCAGATGTATCTCACCGAATGTATCTGATATGTGTATTTTTAGATATAACAACATATGTGATGCAACAGTAATATCAATAACAAGTACTACACAATTGTGGAAGTCAAAGCAATTGTTCATTACTATTCAATATGTGTAGTAACAGATATATTGGAAAAACAACAGCTGTCTTCACAGCTGTCATGGCATAGTAGTTTACTGTTGTGACTGTAGTGTACAGGGTCCTGGGTTCAAGACCTGCAATGGCTGTGTATTTTGTTGCTGGGCAGAACAAGGGCTGTTGGATACAGAGTGGTCAAGGCAGTTTTGAGCAGCTTTATGCTCCACTCCGCCTATGTATAGGTCAGTCAGAAATAAGAAGGATTTTGACCTCACCAAATTCCTGATGGAACTCAAATCCTTTAACTGGGCAACAATTAAACATCTCCCCCTAGAGGAAGCAGTACTTCTTTTTAATAGCACATTCCTAAACATACTTAACTCTCACACCCCAATGAGATAAATCAGAGTAAAAACAAGAATTGCACCCTGGCTAACAAAAAACACCATATCACTAATCAAAATTAGAAACAAAACCTGGAAAATATGGCGTTTAACCAAATCAACCTCGGATCGCATAAAATTCCAACAACTAAGAAATGAGACCAAAAAAGCAACACTACTAGACAAAAGAAATTACTATTGCCAACTCCAACATAAACACCAAGACAACCCTCAAAAATTCTGGACTGGTCTAAATAATCTTCTCCACCCAGGTAAATCCTCTACCCCTACCCCAGAAAAACTAAGTGACAAAACCCCTGAAGACGTAGCAAATTCCTTTAACAATTTCTTTACTGACACTATACAAACCCTAGCTAATCAATTACCATCCACCAACTCCATAAAAATGGAAAACTTCCAACAGCTAAAATCCATCTTTAAATTTCATCCTGTCTCCACTGCCTATATAGGATCCTTTCTGAAGAAATTAAAACCAACCACTCTCTCTGCAGACCTTCTCCCAGCTGAATACTTACAGATAGCAGCAGATACCATCGCGTACCCTATCTCAGTTCTTATCAATAGAACCATAGCAGAAGCTACAATCCCATCTATATGGAAAATATCCCATGTCATACCTCTACACAAAGGTGGCTTATCAATGGAACTATCAAACTACAGGCCCATAGCAATACTGTCACCATTGGCCAAAATCATGGAGAAGTGCAAACACAAACAACTGCTTTACTATCTTACCCTGAACAATTTAATAACCAATTCTCAACATGGTTTTAGACCCCACCACAGTACAACCACTGCTCTTCTCTCTTTTACCGATGCTATTAATCTCAACCGAAATGACAAAAAAATATCTTCAGCACTATTTCTTGATCTGTCAAAGGCCTTCGATATGGTGAACCACCAGCTACTTCACCATACACTTGAAAATCTCCAACTTGACAAACAAGCTCTGGACTGGTTTCTTGGCTATCTATCTGGCAGGAAACAAGCAGTACTCTGGCAATCCAAGCTTTCTAACCTCCTACCTAATACCATAGGAGTACCTCAAGGATCTATCCTGGGACCCCTTCTTTTTACTATCTTTATAAATGACCTGTATAAAGCCATCCCTGAAGCCACCTGCATTCAATATGCTGATGACTCGACACTAGTCTGTGCTGATACATCTCCTGTCAACCTACTAACCAAAACCCAATCATGTTTCATGTTAGTAGAGAACTGGCTATTAGGACGTAAACTGATCCTGAATCCAAACAAAACCAAATTACTACTTTTCCATCCCACTCAAAAGATAACACCCCTATCCTTTTCTATCCAATCCAAAAATGGGACAGTCATCTCCCCAGACTCCTATACTAAACTATTAGGAGTCACCATAGATAACAAACTTAGATTTGATATCCATATCAATCAGACCATTAAAACCGTTAATAAAAAACTTGGGTCACTATACCGGATTAAATCTTTTCTAACTCCAATAGCAAAAGTGACCATGGCCCATTCTCATCTTCTCTCCACCCTCCTGTATGCCTCCCCTGTGCTCACCAATCTTAACATAGCTGAACTGAATAAACTATCGCGTTGCTATAATCAGATTGCTAGATTTGCAACAGGAATGCCTTACAGAACACACCACTGTATTAATCTAAGAAACCTAGGTTGGATTGAATTCACTAACCTTCTACAGAAGACCCAACTTATTGAAGCATATAAAATCCTGAACCAACCTGACAAAACTCCAGGGCTGAAAAATTTAATAAGACCCTACAATAATCTCAGTAGTCTGCGCTCTTCAAATAAGATACTAGTTCAAACAGTCAAATCCAACAATGTAGGGGGTGACTCACTCTTTACCAATTCCATTGGTAAAATCTGGAACTCCCTCCCCCCCAGCCTTTCCTGCATTTCCTCCCTAAGCCTCTTCAAAAAAAGATTAAATCACCATCTAAAGTCACATTGGCTCTGTCAATGCTCAAGTCCTGACTGACCCTTTCTCCGACATGTATAGATCCCTTCCTAGAAGCATCCCCTCTTTCTTTCTTGTTTCTCTCTCCTCTTAACCAAAGTGACTAACCTAAAAGGAGAATTGTTATGCTGTAATCTGTGTTTATATTATTGTATCCCTGATATTGTATATTATAGTCCTGTTCTGCATCTCCTTTGTTGCATCTACTAATATAGGAGATACAGTTTTTTTTTGTTTTATCTTCTTACTCTGTTTTATTATAATGTATTAATTTTTGTTTTATTATAATGTATTAATCTTTGTTTTTTACTGTGGAGCTGTTCTCCCCGGGCCTCCGCTGAAAATGGACATATATTCAGCCGGACTATCCCGGTCAACAAATGTAAAATAAAAATAAAAATAAAAAAATTTGCATGAACCTAAGCTGTGCTAAGGTACGGTTAAACGTACGGGCATTTACACTGTGTAGGCTTCGCTTGCCAGTGCACAAATGTGCTTAGCATTTACATTGCAGCAATGCTGACACCTGCTAAGCATGGCTAAGCCCTGATAACCAGTGCTCACATCCCAGTCTGATAACATAGCAGGGTAATGACATCTGTAATAGGTGCATGTAATGCCATGTACATAACATGCGTCTATGTGCTGTCAGTACAGTAGCATGGGGTGTGAGTCTCCGGTCTGGGGCACTCAAGTATATAAGACCTATACAGCTCTTTTATCTGTGTGAATGTGTTCCATACAAGGGTTGTAACTCAGGTTACATGCCGTCACACTGGCATGTAGTGTATCATGGCGATACTACTGTTGTCAATGCTTTCCCAGGCAAGAGTAGATTGCTAAATGTAGTACTGACAACAAGCACCCCTGCAGGCATAGCTGGACTCTGAGGCCTCACTGTCATGTTCCTGGTGTGTGAGCTGTGTCACAGTATATATCCCCTACTGGATAATGATTTGACACGTGGAAAGTAACTGTAGACCACTGTCTGTACAGCATGTCAGTGAGGGCTTCTAACATGTAGTAATGGCATACATATTGGTGTCAGACGTCTGTCTGTCGACACATTTATCCTACTGCATAACTACTTGCTAAGATGATGTCTGTCATTCCCTGTGCAGATGGCAGGTATCCAGCTTGGATACGTACAGGCAACCTGTGCTTGACTGACAATGACTTGTCTGCCCAGCTGTGTTATAACTGGAACATATAGGAGACACCCTGTATGCACCACATATCATGGGTACCTCCACTACACTACCACAGTCAACAGAACATGCTTGGGTATAGGTCTGTATCACAGACACTAGCCATGTGTTGTAACACACGTTACATACATGTTACCTGGATCACCTCAATGGCCATTTGCAGGAGGCACCCAGAGGATTGGCTGATGCGTGTCACTCTCTCCCTGAGGGTCTACACAGTGGTTTCTGTCAATAGAGTGCCTGCTGGCACATGGCAGGTGGCATGATACCACTGTGCACACATCCCCTACACTACCCATCTCTCCATGGACAGTAGCCAGGTACACACCTGTGACCATCTGCAGCGATGCACCCCATTACTGACACATGTGTATGTCTGCTTTACTGAGGATAGCAGTGTCTGTGTATTAGTACATTTATAGTTGGGAATACCATAAGAGCCTTCACAACTACTGCAACACCCATTGCCATAGTAAGATGTGGCTGCTGCTGTATCTGACATTACATGTACCGTTACACTCCTTCCCTAACGACTAGATGAGCCTTGCAGTACCAACACACCAGTGTTGTACAAATGGGTCGATAGGCATGGGATACCCATTGAGTTCTGGCAAGTGTGTGTGCATGTCTGTATATCTGTAGGGTACAGCATTCCGAGGCCGCATACTCCTATTATAATACGCATTGCCACACAGTAGTACGGATAGTGTTGTTGCTGCCCATAGGTAAGCTTGACAATGCAACACCCTACTATGCCTGTGGCATGTGCATTAGATGCATATTCCTGTAGTACCACTGTTGGGATGTACAGTGGGTTATATCGCAGTTGTGGGAAAACTGTGATGGTGGATATGTCAGAGTGTCATCTTGGGTTCCAGTGAGTACAATGTCCACTTTGGGATGTGGGTGCTATGTACATTGTCATTATACTGTGGTACACCCGGTATATGTCCCATGTACCATTGTATGGTGACCACTGTCACCATCAACCATACAACTAACTGATATCACAATTCAGCCCAGTTATGCATGTGCTGTGTGCAACCTACCTTTAACACATTGGACACATTGACAAGTTAGCACCGATAGGCCCAGGTCTCTCGGATGTGTGTCTGCCTGTTATCTCTCTGTTAATGTGTATATGATGCTATGTCACACTATGTATTGTCCATATACAACCATTATATCCCCCATTACTATACTGTACATGTCTGGGGATGTTCTTCATGCAACATGTAACCTGAAACACACCTCACCCTAAATGCTGTGTGCGATGAAAGCCGCACACTTCAATAACACTACATACCTAGGTAGGGGTCTAGTCCCAGTGTTGCCAAGTAAGAGTGTGAGTGTATGTGGATGGATTTACATCAGGTTGCTGATTGTACATGTCCTAACGGGTCACCTGCCCATGTGGTACAGGCAATAACTGTTGTACAAACCTGTGACGTGTTCATCTGTACCCAGGATATGTCACAGCCATGGTGTCACCACAGTGCCATACCCATTGTGGAATATGACTGCAGACCATCCTCCTGATGACACATGTACACCTACAACACAAATGGATAACATTATGGAGACCACAATCACTCGGTGTCACTAACAGCTATAATGCATCATGGCTGGACAGCTACACTACCTGACACGTATGCATTAAACATTACTCCTGAAAACATGTTACACAGCAGTACATTGGTACACTCTATTACAGTCACCATGAGCATCAGAACCATATTAGCCTGTCCCTGCATCGATGTTATGGATGACAGGAATGTGGCACAGGTATCATCATATGCACAGGGTGTTGTTGGTTTTCCAGAGACCAAGTCTGGGCCGTACATTTGACACCATGTGTGTGGGTGAGGGGTGCAATTAGTTGAAATGGACGTGGTGATTTGTTGTGTAGGTATGGGTTTGCCCTAGGTGTGTTTGTATAGTGTGTGGGTATGCATGCACACAGTTCTGCCATGTGGCTGCCCTATTCAGGTGTTTTTCGGACAGCTGCAGACCATACCTGGCAGGGTGTGCAGTTCAACGCCTCTGGCCACAGACGTGCGGACTGTGCCTGACAGTGGTTCCATGGACATGTCCAGTTACAGGCCTCAATGTTCTACTCTCCCCTTATGATGACAGATGTCTGCTGGAACCACGTCCCTCCTGGGACTGGCCCAGGCTACATGCATGTGGCCTGCTGTGGTGAAGTGTGGACAGCACCCCCCCGGCAGCGCTGGGGCTGGTACTGCCACTACGTGAGCACCTTGGTGTCCTAGAACATCCATGTCGACCGCCAGCTGCTGGTGTTACTGTCCTATGTCCACGTGGCCATAGCCACACACCCACCACATGTTCGAGCACAGACAAACCACGGTCGATGAGGCCCACCATGTGACCCAACTGTCTATCCATGACCTTGGTATAATCACGGAGGGCACCAGAAAGTTCATTGAAGTTGTCGCTTGCAGATGAGAGAGCAGCCCTCTGCAGCCTCAGGCCCTGTCTGGTTTACAGTTCCATACATGCCTGCACCCCCATGACAGTCTGAAACATGTGTGAACGTAGTAGTCCCTCACATATAGGGGCCATGCTCACGATGTCCGGACATACACAGGGTGAACACTGGATGACAGCATTGAGGCCAAGTAAAACCTACTCCACTCAAGTCAAGAAGTGGAGTAGGTTTTACATGGCCTCACTGCTGTCATCCAGTGTTCACCCTGTGTATGTCCGGACATCGTGAGCATGTCCTCTATATGTGAGGGACTACTACGTTCACTCCATAATGTCACGCACTGGAGTATCATCATATGTAACTATTGCTCAGTACATGCCAGATCTGCTCAATCAACTTATCATGTGGACAACAGTAATATATGGATACACTCCCGGGTGTTGTCTGGTAATTCCCCAAAGCGTCTGTAGTGCTGCATACGTGGGTAGTGATTCACCTTTCTGCTGATTGCAATATTAAGGGTATACTTGATGTCTACTTTCCCTCCCAATGCATGTTCCATGCTGCAGACCTTATTATACTATCAGCTGTCCTGTGATTGCATATCAGACAAGTATTCCTTATGTCTCATGTGTCAGTCCATGTCCATGTACTACACGATCCCAAAGGGAAGTACTGCCATATGAACAACCCCACAATCCCACATGTGCATACATGGACACCCACACAAACACATCCTACATGCATCAAACCCCGTCCACTCCACCATATTGCATTTACAGACAAAATAACCCCCCCACACACACACACACACACACACACACACACACACCTACCTGCAGGTGAGGTTGCACAAAGATAGTACACACAGTCCTTCCCATTACCCATCTGTCGACATGCGTAACATATGGTACTCAACAGCATGCAGTGTAGCTATAGTCAGTCCATGCTAGCAACAGTATGCATGTGTATGATGCATGGACTCTGTTAGTAGGTGATGCCCCTTCCCATGGAAACACTGCACCCTTGTACACAGTATTGCTGTGCACCTGTTCTGTACCTTGCCATGTACTGTGCACCAAACCTCACAGGTGTACAAACCATTGCTGAATGTGTATTACTGTGTCAGTTATGTCTGCTCTAATGGTCACAGCCCGTATGTGTTTGAGCGACACATACCTGGGATGATATGTGGACAGATGTCATTTGTGAATGCCTGATGTCTGGTTTACAGATCTCAACATCAGCGGTGCATGTATGACCAATACAATACTATTACACTGACAACCGTCAGACCTTACCGTGGCTATGGGGAGTGTACACACCCTTATTGATATGACGCACTCTTCCTTGATATGCCATGGGACCACATCACCACATATATTAACATTACATGAGCCTGATATGTGTCATATGTCCTGTGCATTCACATGCAGTGCCTAAGAAATGTGTTAGGTGTGCAGATGCTGACTGCGATGCATACACTCCGTGGGTGCATATGTGTGCACACCCTTATCATGACGGTTTGTTGTACCTATTGTTATGTGTACAATAGCAGTCACTATTCCTAGCATGGCCCATCTGCATTTGCCAGTATGTGGTCAGTCTGCCCTACACGTGTTCCCCAACTCTGCATGATTGCAAGGTCTACTCATGTGCACATCCCTTGGAGTTCACACTGCCATCACTGTTGCTGTGGAGTTAGGGTTACGTCTGCCACAGTTCCTGAACCTGACTGTGTGCAGATACAGCCATTCTTAGCATCCTTAGGATCCCAGCTGCAGTGCACTGGTGTGTCATGATGACACACCCTCCCCACCTTCAGCCTTTTTGCAGATGCTTGACAAGTATGGCCTACACATGTTTGTCAGTTTGCAGTGTCCCAAACATTGGACACCACGTGTAACAGCCTAGTGCCAGCTAATATTGTGGACCACAGTATTATGCTATGCCATAGTGTAGATTTGTAACAGTTGCTATTGTAATACTGGTATATACACTGTTGTAGCACTGTATAATGGTGATGTTTCACACGTGTCCCTTCTGTAGGCCATGTGTCCCACCATTATGTTCATCCCTGTGGACACATTTTGCAATAACAGGATGTTAGTTATCTTGCAGGTGTTTGACATACCCTTTAGATACCCCATCATGGTCACCACTGTGATGCAGTGCATTTAACAGCAACTATATGTGAACATGTACGGCATGCATTATGGGTAGGTTTGTTAGATGTGTGCATGGAATTTACCATAGCCATTACATGCCCGGTGTAGTGGCAAGCATGAACATAAACCATACTCACCAGCTACAGGCAGATGCCATGGTGGTATACCAGAGGGACCTACATAAGAGTGTGAGAGATGTGATGTCAGTGGCCACAGCTGTGGCATTGCTACAGGGTGGGTGCAGCATTACAGTACATCAACAATACAAATCCACAATACTACGGCTTATGCACATCTGTTTATTACTACTACACAGCAACAGACTGTATATATGACATCTCACATATGCATGATCTACTTGTACAGATGTGGATGTATACACAACAGTGGTCTACTGATGTGCCCTGTAGCCTTACCTGCACGCTCCTCAGCTGGTGTGTGAGTAGCACCCACCTCCACAATGGTCTCTGCCAGTTGGGTGTTCGGGCCGCCAGGTGCCAGGAGGCTGGTGAGGAGCTCCTCAACACATGGGGGGGGGGGGTGGCATGACCCACCCCCCCCATTGCGAGATGATCCCCCCGGACTGCAGCAGCACGCCGAAGGACATTGCGAAGCAGGTCAGTACAATGATGCCGGACCTGCTTTTAACTGCAGTTATGCAGGCCGACATCTTTAACCCTGTGGACAAGATCTTCCACAGGCCGGTCCTCTCCTGCTGCTCATAGACTGTCCTGCCGAAGAGGAGCTGGTAGTGCTGTATCAGGTGGTTCGGTGTGACCTTATTTTCCGCCGGTGAATACCCTGGTAAATGACCATGGGACATCTTGCCTGAAAGACATAAAGTTGGAAACAGGTCTGAGCAACTCATACAGCAAGTTTACCATAGTTCTTAATACACATCTCTGTCTCCCTCCCACTATATCAATGACAACAAACTGTTCACACAACTCAGTAGGTATGGCTACAGCTTACCTACCATTGGGACATGTATTGTACCACACTTTGTGCTACGTGTTTGTAGCCATGTTCCCTGTGGGGACACTATCATTGCTGGCCTGCTACAGCCTATTTCACCTGCATGCCATTGTCAGGGCCAGTATGGTTCCATATATGCATGTGATATGCTTGCTGTGTGATCACTGCACATCTGTCATTCTGTGTTATTGGGGATATCTACGCATGCTGTTGGACATGTTCCGATATTGTGTGGACTAAGACTACCCACATATGTTCTATAGCAGTGACACAGTAGCATGTTTAGGGGATAGTTGCCAGCAGAACCACCTCTCCCACCTCATCTGGCCATGTTACTCGGCCACATCACATTTGGGGCCCACTCTGGGGCCTCCTCATCTACTGGTCTACCACTACCTTCAGGTGTCCCCCCCCCGGGGCACACACAGACATGATCCTGTCACCCGAAGTCAGGTCCATGGTCTGTTCCATAGGGGGCTCCACAGAAACTTGTGGGATGTGCTACAGCACCTTGAGGCACCCAGTACACAATCACAGGGTCCACATGCTCCTCCTGCTCAGCCTCCAGGCCAGGCACCTTCAGGGCCGTAGAACTGCTGTTGTGACTAGCAATGGGTGGGGACCTTGTTCCCATTGTTTCCATATGGGGGGTCATGGGGCTTCCACATCCCAGACCACACACACCATCCAGGGTGTTTACCCAACACATGTGTCATATAGCACCCCTGTAGGCTGTCCTCTATATCTACCAACCTGAACCACCTCCACAAATATACCTGCTATCCTTCCCCATATTCCCATTCCCTACTTCACAGACAAGGGCAATGTTGTCCCAACAAGGGGTTCACATGTGACATAACCGTCCATGTTGCACACACTTACAGCTGTGTATATCTGTGTGTATTGCTATGTGTGATGTTCCCTCACACACAGCATGCAGCACTGTGGTGGTAATATAGGGGACATGTATTTACATACATATGTGTGTGTGTTTGTATATATGTAGACATACACACACACACACACACACACATATATATATATATATATATATATATATATATAGACAAAATACAGATAAATATCCTTTGGTGTGTGCGACCATACATCAATAACTGAAATAGAATAACAGACAATACTTTCTCATTAAAACTTAAAAACAGATTTTTTAATGTGCACAGGTAAGCGCTTTCACAACAGCTTCATCAGACCACATTCGCTAACACATCCCTTATATACTCTAGGCAATAATGACGTGGACTATTTATTAACACTGTGTTAACCAAAGCCCCCATAGTTTCAAAAATTTTACTTAACTTTGTATACCTAGATGCAATGCAAATATATAAAAAAAATATATGCTGTAAATAAATCTACTACCTAAGTTATCATATTATATCTTAATCTAGTAAAGCTTATGATATACATTTTGAATATATATATATATATATATATATATATATATATATATATATATATGACAAAGCACATACATATCTATAAATATATATAAACAAAAACTTTACTTAAATTATGTAATTGATTGCCTTACTTAAAGAATCATTATGTATATACAAAACAGTTTTATATATACATATAAAAATACATTTTAATGGGCTTTCAAGATTGGTTTGAGAGAAGCCCTCTCATTAAGCCCAAGGTCATTTACTGCACTGTTATAACTTGCTGATACTTGTTAACCTCTGCTATCTCTGAAAAAACAAAAAAAAATCTTGCTTTTTTCCCACTTTTCTGAGATTTAAAAAAGTTCAGTTACAGGCTTGCTGTTCTTGAACTGTTTGTAAGTTTCTGTGAGTCCATTTTTTGCTTGGGCTAACGGAAAGTCTCTCTGTTGATCAGTGGCAGTGAAAAACATTGAGCAGCCTGCCTGCCCATGTGGGAGTGGTTACTGACTTGAAACTGTAGTTTTATTGGCCATTCTGGGTCAATTCCAAAACTCCTTCATCTTCCTCTCTTAAAACCTGGTTGCATCATGGTTTTGGCGTCTTTTCAGGCTTGTTGGCTGTTGGTGAAGCACCCACCAAGAGGAGAAAATGCTGAGAGAAGAAAGGAGCCACTTTTGAGACTTTAAGTATTTTTCCTCTGTTTATTTGATAAGTTTTTCTGCATAGCCGCCTATTTTGAGCATTTTCTGGCTTGTTAAATTTGATTTCTGCATTAGTAACTGTATTTAGAGCACAACCTAGAGCTGTTTACTAAATTTCCTGTTTGCACTTATTTTTAAAATAGTTTTTTTCTCAAAACTTGCATTTTATCTGTCTTTGGCCTAGCACTCTTGTGTGGGGTCATTTACTGCACTGTTATAACTTGCTGATACTTGTTAACCTCTGCTATCTCTGAAAAAACAAACAAAAAAAAATCTTGCTTTTTTCCCACTTTTCTGAGATTTAAAAAAGTTCAGTTACAGGCTTGCTGTTCTTGAACTGTTTGTAAGTTTCTGTGAGGCCATTTTTTGCTTGGGCTAAAGGAAAGTCTCTCTGTTGATCAGTGGCAGTGAAAAACATTGAGCAGCCTGCCTGCCCCTGTGGGAGTGGTTACTGACTTGAAACTGTAGTTTTATTGGCCATTTTGGGTCAATTCCAAAACTCCTTAATCTTCCTCTCTTAAAACCCTCTTTTGCGCGGTTTTGCGCGTTTTTGAGCATAGTGCAACAACGGGCAGCGCTGCCTAATTGGGTTTAAACTATTCCTGGCTCCACAAAGTCTGCTCTTCACTTTTTCTCCTTAGAACTACTCTATCTCTCAATTTAAACACCATATTCTCATTCTAAGGCCCTTCACTGGTCCAATTAAGTAATCCTACAAGTTAGCACTATTAAACCATAAGCACTACTTACTCTTATACTCTCTACGATTACCCTGTCCTCTATTGGTCCGTCTTAAATTCAGTTTCCCTATTACTCTAGCATGTCCAAAGGTCAGTCAATGGTTTCCTCTCCAGTCCAGCTGGTGAATCAGGGAATTTTGAGGCAATGTTACAACTGTCTCATGTACACAGACAACCCTCTCCTCCTCCAAACAGGTTCAAATATATGTGAGAGATGCAACTATTTAGCCAAACTGGAGGCTGAGCTCTCTTATCTCAAAACTGGTGTAACCAGTCAGGAGGAGAAGATAACCTCACACAACACAATTCCAGTATCACATAGTCCCACCACATCAGCGAACCAAACACATAAATACACAAAAACATACTCGGAGGCTCTAAATAAAAATCTACCTAAGCAACAGAGACCTCCAAAGCAGACATCCAAGCAAACTGCTCAAAACAAACAACACACAAGACATAACCCACAAAGTCAGTGTGCCAAGCAGCCACAGCCCTTAAGGCTGAATAACACACCTGATACTCTTGTTATAGGTGACTCTGTTGTCAGACACACTGACGTCCCGCTCACCAGGCTGAATAAAGAGAAGGTCACAGTGAGCTGCCTGTCGGGTGCTAGGATCCGACACATAACGCAAGCACTCAGGTCACTCCAAAGCAAATACAAATATGACTCAGTCATTGTACATGCTGGTGTGAATGACCTGAGACGTACCTCCCTGGACTACATGAAAAGAGACATAGAGGAGCTCTCTGGTCATGTAGCCCAGGCTGGTATGACCCTGACCTTGAGCAGCATCTTATCCTCACCTAGAATGATGCCACAGTACAAAGACAAAATGATCGATTTTAACAATTGGCTAAAATTTTGGTGTCATTCAAAGGAGATCCAGTGTCTGTCAGCCTGGGATGACATGCTCGACAAGCCACGTTGCTTCGCTAGGGACGGCTTGCACCTGTCATGACTGGGCTTTTGGATATTGGCAAAGGCTCTTGCCACCCCCATAGTGCCTTTTTTAGGCAAGGCTCAAAAGTCAAACCCACCCCCATAGACAGCACAAGGAACAAGAAACTAAGGGTAATGCTGCTAAACGCCAGAAGTCTTAACCTTAAGATGCACGCACTCGAAGCTCTCCTCAGTATGGAGAACATCGATATCTGTGCAGTGACAGAAACCTGGTTCAAGGCTCCAGAGAGCACCCCAGCACTACCAGGCTATACCTCATATCATGCTTTTCGGCCCCAAAACCCGGACCGAACCACAAAAGGAGGGGGAGTTTCCATATTTATCAAGGATATCCACACCTCCAGGTTAGTGGCATTGCACGAAGTATTGGAGACCATCCATATGCAACTAACAGTGGGCAAGACTGCTTTTCAGTTTATAGCATGCTACAGACCACCCTCTCAAAGTCAGGAATCCCATTCGGCTTTCCTGAAAACATTGGAGAACATGAAGATCTCTCCGAACACCATTATATTGGGCGACTTCAACTACCCAAACATTGACTGGAAGCACTACTCAAGCCCCAGCACCTTAGCCCAAAGATTCCTGGAAATTATAAACTCAAATGCTATGGAACAACTAGTCACCACTCCCACAAGAGGGGACAACATACTAGACCTGATCATTACCAACATGGGGACTCTATGCTCCACACTAGAAGTATATCCCTCATTGGTAAGATCAGACCATAAATTAATTTCCTGGATGTCCACATCCCGACCCCCCCCCAGCCCAGAAAACCACAGTGAAAAACTTCTCAAAAGCAAACTTCTCAATTCTCAAAACCGAAGTGGAATCCTTCAAGGCCCCAGGGCCAGTGGAAACTACAGCCCAAACTGCAGAATCCTATATAAATGCATTCTACGGACATCTCCAGGAATGCATGGATCATGCTATCCCAAACAAAACCAAGACCCAATCATCCAAAGGCAGGCGTCTAGTCTGGTGGACCCCTGCCATAAATAAACTGTACAACAGAAGGAGGAAGCTACTACATGATAGAGCAAAATCCCTAATAGGGAAGGCCTCTCTGATCAGTACTAGCAAAAAATTACGATCCCTCATAAAATCCTCCAAGGCCAGCTTCGAGAGAAAAATTGCACAGGACACCAAAGGCAATCATAAGGCTTTTTTCAGTTATGTTAGAAACCTGGGATGCAACTCCCAGACTTGTTCTGAGTTGCTTCTAAATGACAAAAAATACACTGAACCCACAGACATCGCCAATATCCTGGCAGACAGGTTCAGTGCAAACTTCTCCACCCCCCCCTCCCAAAAGAGCAAGTATCTATCCCAGCAGAGGGCTGCCTCCCAAACATCTCAGATGCTCAGGTGAAGGCTGCCCTCTCCAAAGCAAAAAACACTGCTTCCATGGGACCAGATGGCGTCCCAGGTTGCGTACTACATGAACTACAAGAGGAACTAATCCCTCAAATAAAACAGCTATACAATCTCAGCCTCACTACAGGATATGTGCCCACAGAATGGCGTACAGCAACAGTGGTCCCACTCCACATAGGTGGAGCCTCTACGGACCCTGGAAACTATCGCCCCATAAGCCTGACAAGCTTAGTCTGCAAGGCTATGGAGAGGATCATCATGGAGCTCATAAACAAAGACATTGGGGACCTACAGACACTAGATCCTACCCAGTTCGGCTTTGTCAAGGGCAGATCCTGCCTTTTGAACCTGGTTGACTTCTTTGAAACAGTCATCAAAGCCATAGATGAAGGGAAGGTAGTCCACACAGCCTATCTGGACCTTGCAAAGGCATTTGACACAATACCCCACTCGGGCATCATAGATAAGCTATCCAGCTTAAATATAAACCCCTATGTCACAAGATGGGTGCAAACTGGCTCAAAGACAGAACCCACAGAGTGAGAGTTGCTGGAGCCATGTCAGACTCGAAACTGGTCACAAGTGGCGTCCCACAGGGTTCTGTCCTGGGACCACTCTTGTTCGGTATATACTTTTCCGAGGTACAGGCAACGTGGGAGGACTATGGCTCACCAAGTTCGCAGACGACTGCAAACTGGGCCATAATCAACTCTGCAGCTGACACAAACATCCTTCAAAAAGGTCTCACAGAGACAGATAACTGGTGCCAGCACCATGGTTTAAAGCTAAATGCCAAAAAATGTATAGTCATACGCTTTGGCAAAAACAATGTGCCCACAAATTACCACATAGGCGGAAACCCATTAAGTACAGAGAAAGTTATTAGGGACCTGGGGACCCAAGTTGATAGCAATCTCTCCTTTGAAAACCACATTGCCAAAGTGATTAGAAAGACCTTCTACATAGCCCACCTCATCACAAAGGGTTTCACATCTAGATCAAGAGAGGTAATCGTGCCCCTTTATTCATCCCTCATCAGGCCCATCATAGAATACAATGCCCCTTTTGGGATGTACCTTACCCGGCACCTGCAGCAATTAGAAAGACCCCAAAAGTATCTCACCAAGAGGATCAAGGGTCTCAAACAGATGCCATATGCTGCTCGGTTAAAAAAACTCCAGCTCTACTCAGTTGCATACCGCCTACTTGAGGCGATCTATGCCTGACATACAAAGCTATGTCAAATCCAGAATTAATGGACATGCTCCACCTCAGTAAATCTAAATCCCTTAGAGCCACACGCTCGAGGGACTTGAACCTCAGCACAGAAATAAATAGAACTTGCTGGAGGGACAGGTTCATAACCCAGAGGCTCCCTTCTCTCTGGAATAGAATTCCAGTTCATGTGAGGCAGAGCACCTCACTGAATCTCTTCAAGAAGAATCTCGATAGGTGGATGGGGGATCGTAGGTTTGTCCCAGGGATTACTCCCGTGTCACTATTAGACAGAGGCACAGTAAACTAAACCTTAAAAAGGGCACAGTATACTCAATTCAAGGGGTGGCGTAAGCCATACAGAATCGGGCTAGGCTTATAATTGCCCCAGGGCAGATAGCTTAGTATGAACCTATGAACCTGTGAACCTCTATCTGCTCTAAATTTTAAAATCTATGTCTTCTCCCTTTTTTCCGTACTGTTCCTGATATCACCTTGCCTAATAATAGGTAGCACAGCGTCTTTAGCCATAAATCTAAATGTATGTTGTTCACCATACATCATAACATGTTTGACTAAAGCATTATTGTGATATTGTACTTTGATGGCATACAGATGTTCTCTAATCCTAGTACGAAAGGACCTGTTAGTTTTTTCTATGTGAAATGATGCACATAAATCACATTCTGCTAAGTAGACTATATTCGCTGTATTACAATCAGCATCTATTTTAAACTTTTAAGATTTTCCAGTATCTGGGTGAAGAAAGTAACCTCTAGTGTTAATATAATTACAATAATTACAGTGTCCACATGGGCTGGTTTTCGAGATATTGTTTGAGGTATATTTACTTATATTATGACAGAGTAATTTCTTGAGGTTGGGTCTATTTTTGTATCTAAAAGATGGTTTATCACCTACTATTTCCTTAAACTCATCATTATTAGTAAGTATCTTCCAATGATTATTAATTATATCAAAAATATCTTTATTATCATTTGTATAATACATCGGTATCTTTATGTCTTGGTGTCTTGTCTTACTACACTATCATGCTCAACTCTAGTTGAAAAATAAGGTGCAGCTCTATTTTCCCTCAATATGTCCATGTCTACAAGGCCATTATCAATTTCCACTTCTTTATAGCCTCGATTTAACAATCTATTCTTAAAATCAGTCAAGGCTTTACAATAGCCTATATCTGTGGCATTTAAACGAGAAATTCTCATGCCCTGTCCCCTTATAATGTTTTTGAAAATATATTGGGGATGCATGCTTCGTCTATGTAATAGATTATTTCTATGACATTGCTTTCTATAGACACCTGTATTAATATATACATCCATGACTCTTTCTATATTTACATGTAGATATTTAATGTATGTATTAGAATAATTATATGTAAATTTCAAAAAGCTTGTCATTCCATTGATGTCAAGAACAAACCTTTCCAATTCATCAACTCTCCCGTTCCAAAGGAGAAATACGTTGTGTACAAAACGATGATAGAATAAAACATGTTGTTTGTAAATATCATAATTAAAGAGACAATTTTCCTCCCAGAGGGCTAATACCATGTTGGCGTAGCTATTGGCACAAGAAGTGCCCATAGCTATGCCATCACATTGGATGTAGAAGTTCTCTTCGAATACAAAAATATTATTTTCTAAAATGACTTCTAGGAAGAGACAAAACAAATCTGTATGTTTATAATCAATGTCACCATGCTTGATTAAATATTCTCTAACCGAGTCTATACCCAAATTATTGGGTATGACTGTAAATAATGACTGTACATCCAAGGTGACAAATAAAATATCTACGTTTAGCAGATGAACATTCATAAAACTATGCTGATCCAACAAAAATTGTTTAGTAATCTTAAGGATGGTGGTGTTCCTGTCTAATACTGGTCTTAAAACTTTCTCCACATATACTGAAAAGGGTTCAGTGCACCATCCTTTACCTGAGACAATCAGTCTCATTGGTGGATTGAGACTGTCCTTATGAACCTTAGGTAAGCCTTGTATGGCAGGAATCATAGGAAATTCCACCAACAGATAGTCACCTAAGTCTGAAGTCAAAACTTTTAATTAAGTCAGTAATTAAATTAAACAGCTGACGTTTGACTTCTTCCACTTTATCACTATTTATCAATTTATAATGTTTATCATCACTTAATAACTTCAGCATAGCTTCATGATACCCTTCATAATCCATCACTACAATGGGACCACCTTTATCTGCTGGTCTATTTACTATGGTGGGATCGTCCCGTAGCCTAGATAGAGCTGTTTTATCCTTAAATGTGAAATTATTATATCTATTATAACGTTTATCTGATGTCCTTCAAGGATGCATCTGCAGTCTTTACAAATGGGTTGTCCTGTCGTCAGGCAGCCCTTCGGTCGACCGGATTCCAAAGTCTGGGTCTGGCTTCGGCTGGTGTCGCACTTCACCCGACGTCATTGCGGCAGTTATTCAGGTATAAAGGCATCAGCCGACGCCATTTTCCTCAGTCTTTCTTGCCGCGTGGCGCCCGAAGCAGAAGCTGTTCGCAAGTGCCGGTCGGTCAGATCCAGAGATTACTACTACCGAATACTACTTCGAAGACTTCTATAAAGCTAAGTACCCCGTTGGGGACTCTTTCTTGCCTCAGCCGATGTCAGAGAAAGTTAATAATTGTTTATCTTGTGGGAAACAAATACCTCATAAAGATTTCCACTCCTATTGCATACATTGTTTAGGCCCAGACCACGACGTAGCAGCTTGTCTAGCCTGTGCTTCTTTTAACCGACGGACGCTTAGACGTCGCTCGGACTTTGCTGAACAGATTTTCGGCTCAGATTTTGCCTACATTATGCCGTCGGATCCTCCGACTACGCAAATAACCAAGAAACGCAAAGAAAAGGACCGACACTCGCGGTCCGCGGTTTCGGCCCCACGAGTGTCTCGGTTTCGGCCGAAACCGAGCAAGCGGTTCTTTCTTCAGCCGATAACTTGCCTTCTACCGAGACCTCTTCTATCATGGTAGAAACAGCAGGATTTATCAGACACCATTCCCCTAGATATTTCTACCCCTGCACGTGGAGCTGCTAGGCCTCCTCCAGCTATGTCTATTAAGGCCTTTGCCAGGGCTAAGGCAGCCAAAGCATCAAAACCTGTGCCTGCCAAGCCCCCCTCTCACAGGCCCAGCACCAGCTCCCATATGCTTTCTTTGGCAGAGGATCTCATCTCTTTAATTCGTGGAGTCCAGCCTCATCCAGACAGGGCCTCTCTCCCTCCTCCAGAAAAAAGGCCTAGAGCAGAGCCCCCTGAGCCAGTAGCCACAGATGATTCCTCTGATGACTCAGATCGTACAGACCCTCCTGAGGCTTCTTATTCTCCTTACGAAGACTCTGATGCTGAGGAGTCCATCCCTTCAGCTTCCCCTCCTGAGGAATTTTCCTTTGGGGAAACCTTGCATGCTATGAGGGAACAATTTCAGTGGCAGGGCCAAGATTTCTCAGACTCTAGGAAAAGGCTTAGGACCTTTCTACACTTGCCACAGCATAGGCCTTTAGCTATACCTCCAGTCCTATCTGTTGTTGATGATGCATTTAATGATGTTTGCATTGCTCCTGATACTTTACCTCCGGCTCCTGCTAAGCCCGATAGGTACTACAGGGTCCCGGACACTCATCACCACTTATATAAGGCTCCTTTTGCAGATCCAGAGACTATCTCCCAGGGCCCTAAAGCTATAGCAGCTACTTCTTCTAAAAACCCCCTCCCCTCTGAAAGGGATTCCAGGTCCTTAGAGAGATGGGGTAAAAAAGTTTACACCTCTGCTACTTTGTCAGCTAGAGCTTTGAACTGCCAATTTCATATGATTCAATGTCAAGAGTTTATGCTTGACCAGTTGACTACAAAGCTGTCCTCAGAAGAATCTATAGATAAAAAGTATGTTCAAGAAATGTTACATAACATACAGCAGGTTACTAACCATTCTTTTAAAATGTGGCTATGATGCACTGGAGGCTTCCTTTAGATCAGCCATGACTGGCACAGTTATCAGGAGGCATGCATGGTTGAAAGAACAGGCATTACCAGACCATGTCAAATCTAAGCTTTTGGATGCACCTATGGACAAGGTCAATTTATTTGGTGCCCCCGCACAGCAGGTACTAAAAAAGATGGAAGAGAAAGCAAAATCTGTGCAAACAGTGAAAGATTTCTTACAAGTTCAACCTCCAAGGTTTAGCAGGAACTGGCCCTCCAAGAATTGGTCCTTTCCGGACTCCTCTAAGGCACAAAGAGGCAGGAATAGGCGCTCTAGAGGCAGAAACCAATCCAGAGGTGCCTACAGGGGTCGCCAGTGGCAGGGCAACAACCAGCGAGGCACGGATACAGCCACCACCACTACAACAACTCAATCACAGTGACTTGGCGGTGGCACCGCCTACCAGGGAACAACTAGAAGCACCCTTAGGCGGAAAGCTAACATTATTTTCAAGAAACTGGCACTGCATTACAAGAGAAAAATGGATTTTGCAGACTATAGACAAAGGTTACAGGTTCCATTTCCATACACTACCAGGAAAGAGAGGAATGCCAAACCTACCACCTTCTCAAAGAGCAGAAGCTCTAAAACAAATATCTCAATTATTAAGAATGAGAGCTGTGGAAAAGGTACCATTTATGGAGCAAGGGAAGGATTTTACTCCAGGCTCTTCCTGGTACCAAGAAAAGAAAACAAATGGAGGCCTATTCTAGACCTGTCCGCTTTAAACACATTCCTCATTGTCCCAAAATTCAAAATGCTGACCCTACAGCAGCTTCTTCCCATGCTGGGCAAGGAGTCTTGGCTGGTAACTCTAGATCTCAAGGAGGCATACCTGCACGTCCCCATAAGACCAATTTGCAGAAGATACCTCAGATTTCTTGCAGGATCAGAGCATTATCAATTCTCAGCATTGCCCTTTGGCTTATCTACTGCGCCCAGAGTGTTCACGAAATGCCTGGCATCAGTAATCACTCATTGCAGACTTCAGGGAATTCAAATCTATCCCTACCTGGACGACTGCCTGATACAAGCGGACAACAAGAACAAACTCACAGAAGATTTACAAAGAGTCATCTACCTGCTGCAAGCCCTGGGATATACAGTCAATACAAAAAAGTCAAGGCTGATTCCATCCCAAAGAATAACCTTTCTGGGTGCAGAACTGGACACATCAAAACAAATGGCATTTCTAACTGCAGAAAGAAAGAGCAACTTCCTCTCTACTTCTTGGCATTAACAAAGCAGAGCCATCTAACTGCAAGAAAAGTGCTACAAGCTCTAGGCTTCATGGCATCCTGCATAATACTGGTACCTCATGCCAGGCTGCATATGAGAAAGCTACAGTGGTACCTAAAGAATTTGTGGTCTCAGCACAAGCACAGCCTAGAAACCAAAATTCCAATGATTCCATGCCTGAAGCAAGAGTTCTTATGGTGGGCTCAGGCCTGTCAATCCAACACAGGACTGCCCTTCTGCAAAAGTCAACCAAGACAAACCATCACGACAGATGCCTCAGACCTCGGTTGGGGGGCACACATGATGGGCAAGTGCTTTCAAGGCCTATGGACTCAAGACCAGCTGCATCTGCACATAAATCTAAAAGAAATGATGGCAGTAAAATTGGCAATCCAGGCATTCAGACCTTTTCTCCAAGAAGGCCAGTTGATGATAAGGACAGACAACACCACAGTTATGTGGTACATCAACAAACAGGGAGGCACACACTCATACCCTCTATGCCGGTTGGCACTGGACCTATGGGATGTGGCTCTGAGCTACAACATTCAGTTACAGGCAATTTATGTACCAGGGAAGGAAAACATTCTAGCAGACATATTAAGCAGAACTACAACAGATGCCCACGAATGGATGCTGCATCCGGACATCTTCAAAACCATCACAAGAGAATGGGGATTACCACAAATATACTTGTTTGCATCCCCTTTCAATCACCAGTTGAAGAAATTCTGCACAAGGACTTAGCACCCACTTGCTTGGAAGGTGGACTCCCTATCCTTCAGTTGGAAAAGCCTGACAGCATACGCATTCCCACCACTACCTTTGATGCACAAGGTGCTTCTCAAGATCAAAGAGGAATGTCCGAGGATCATTCTGATAGCCCCAGACTGGCCAAGACAACATTGGTATCCACTTCTGAGGAGCATGTCCCGGGGACAAATATGGACACTGCCCCTGATCCCATTACTGCTGACACAGAACAACTACAACATTCTGCATCCAAACTTAAAAACTCTGCAGCTAACTGCCTGGAACATTACATAACAGCAATTAACCCAAATTTATCCCAAAGGGTTAAAGACATAATCCTGGAGGCTCGTAGACCTTCAACAAGAAAGAATTATGCAGCAAAATGGAAAAGATATCTCATCTGGAGTACTGCAAAGGGGCAAGATGTGACACTGGTGAACATAGCCAACATCCTGGAGTACCTGGCGGAGCTCTTCCATACAGGCCTGTCCTATTCCTCCATCAAGATACATGCATCAGCTATTTCAGCAGAGTACAGCTTGGATCCTCCTGTCTTCTCGCATCCTCTGCTCAGACAGTTTCTGAGAGGAATCAAAATGTAAAACCTCCCAGGAAACCTCCATTGCCGCATGGGACTTGAACTTTGTGCTAGAAAAACTGACTCTTCCCCCTTTCGAACCAGCAGCAACAGCAGAATTACAATACTTATCCTGGAAGACTGCTTTCCTGCTGGCAATAACTTCAGCAAGAAGGGTCTCTGAACTACAGGCATTAATGGCAGTGCAACCCTTCCTAATCTTCCATCAAGATAGAGTGTCCATGAGAACAAATCCTACATTTATGCCTAAGGTGGTATCCAGAGTATCTTTAAATCAGGCTATCCACCTACCTACATTCTTCCCCAACCCACAGAACAGGGGAGAAAGGCTCTTACATACCTTGGATGTACACAGACAATTACGCTACTACCTGGACAGGACAAAAAACAATAGAAAAACTGACCAGCTTCTGGTAGCATATGCAGCAGGAAAGGAAGGAAAACCAATTTCTAAACAGACAATCTCCAAATGGATAGGAAATTGCATTAGATTTTGTTACTCCTACCATGGAAAGAAAACTCCAGAGAACATCAGGCCTCACTCCACAAGGGCTACAGCCACTACCACAGCTTTCTTACGAGGAGTGGCTACCAAGGACATTATAGAGGCTGCTACTTGGACCTCCGTGCATACATTTGCCAAGCATTATAACTTACCTCTATACTCTAGATCCCGTGCTGGCTTTGCCACTGCTGTTTTGCAAGGGATCCTAACTACCATAATCTCTTCTCATTTCCTCCTCCCCTAGTTTAGCTATGGTATTCTACCCATTTGTAAAGACTGCAGATGCATCCTTGAAGGACATAGTACAGTTTTGTACCTATCATAAATGTAGATGTCCGAGAGGAATGCATCTGCAGTCAGGATTACCCACCCTCCTTCCCCTCTGAGGTACTCCTAGGGTATTTGCCAATCTTCAGCTAGCTTGGGGGGGATCTATTATGGTGTATTTGTTTGTATATATGTACATACATGCTTATTTATGTGTTTGCTCTCTACTGTTTGGAAACTTTGGCATTTATCCAAATTTAGCCATCCAAGAGGGCACCTGGCATCTGGGGCAAGAAACACTGAGGAAAATGGCGTCGGCTGATGCCTTTATACCCGAATAACTGCCGCAATGACGTCGGGTGAAGTGCGACACCAGCCGAAGCCAGACCCAGACTTTGGAATCCGGCCGACCGAAGGGCTGCCTGACGACAGGACAACCCATTTGTAAAGACTGCAGATGCATTCCTCTCGGACA